>NW_015164191.1:506256-510933 GCF_001447785.1 Gekko japonicus
AAGCCAGGCTGGATATTTCTTCTTTAATTTATTATTATTATCTATTATTATTTATTAATTTCCATTTTTATCCTGCCTTGCCTGCACAGGCAGGCTCAAGGCAGCGTACAACAGATTAAAATACAATAAAACACAGATGCAAGAATACAACACTATAAAATTTCATATAAACAACAATATACATAAAGTGCAGTTGTGCAGATGGCAAATGCTGTAAGATGGTCCAATGTAGCTAGGCCAGTATCCAAAGCTGTTCTTAATGCCAGTAACATGTGGACTGTGACAGATCAGTTTTTAGTAGCTCAATCATCAGTGGCGGCTTCTAATTGAAGGCCTGGTGGAAAAGCTCTGTTTTACGGGCCATGCAGAGCTGTAGAAGGTCCTACGGGGCCCTGATGTCTTCCAGGAGCTCATTCCACCAATGTGGAGCCACCACTGAAAAGGTCCTGGCCCTCGTCACAGCCAGCCTTGTTTCTCTAGGACCCGGGAGAGTCTGGCGGTTTTGCGACCCTGACCTGAGTGCTCTCTGAGGGACATGTGGGGAAAGGCGGTCCCTCAGGTAGGCAGGCCCCCAACCGTATGGGGCTTTAAAGGTCAAGATCAGCACCTTGAAGTGAATCCGATATGCTACTGGCAGCTAGTGCAATGCCTTCAGCACAGGCCGGATGTGCTCTTGTATGGAGAGACCCATCAGCAGCCTGGCTGCCGCATTTTGCACTAGCTGCTGCTTCCAGATTTGGGACAAGGGCAGCCCCATGTAGAGAGCATTGCAGTAGTCCAATCTCGAGGTGACCAAAGCATGGATCACCGTTACCAGGTCATTGCATTCAAAAAAGGGATCCAACTGCCTAATCAGCCATAGAAGGTAAAAGGCTGCCTTGACAGTGGCTGCTACCTGGGCCTCCATTGTTAAGGTGGTATCCAGCAGCACTCCCAAACTCCTTTAAGGTTCAGAGGGTGGGTTTGCCCTGGCTTCTGATGAGTGCTTGTGGAGGGGGGTGGATTCCTCCCCCTTTCCCCAGGGTGCTGGGAGAAGGCAGCAAAGAGCTACTGATGGCTCCCTGTTAGTTCAGCTGGGCACTCCCTTCTCCTGCTGGCTGGTTTAAACTTGGCAGGCTCCTTGGTGGGCTCTGTTGAGCTGTCTGCTTTAAATTGGCCTGCCCAGCAGAACCCCAGCAGGGAGAGATGGGGGGGGGCGGAGAGAAGATGTTGGCTTTATACCCCGGCCTTCACTCGGAGTCTCAGAGCGGCTTACAAACTCCTTTCCCTTCCCCTCCCCACAACAGACACCCTGTGAGGTAGGTGGAGCACAGCTCTTGTCAGAACTATGGCTTGCCCAAGGTCATCCAGCAGCTGCGAGTGGAGGAGTGGGGAATCAAACCCGCTCCTCCCAGATTAGAGTCCGTGCACTTAACCACTACACCAAACTGTCTCTCCCCACAGGATCGGCTCCTGCACACTCACAAAAACCACCACCTCAGCCTTTCTCCGTGAATATATTTTTTTTAACCCGGAGAACCCAGTTTAGTGAAAAATTGACTTCGCTAAACTGATCCTGCTTGTATAAAAAAAGCCCAAAGACACCGTTACTTGATGGGGAAAGCAAGTGCCGATGAAGGGGGGGCGATGGCAGAAGGAGCAGAGAATGCAGCCCGACCTCGATGTTGGTGGGGAGTGGCCTCCGAGGGGTGGAGAAAAGGCGGGAGGAATCTGAGGGAAACTGTATGCTTTTGAATTGCCATCCGCTTGGAAGAGGGAGAAGAAGAGAAGAGAGAAGAGATTGGATTTATACCCCAGCCTTCACTTGGAGTCTCAGAGCGGCTTACAAACTCCTTTCCCTTCCCCTCCCCACAACAGACACCCTGTGAGGTGGGCGGGGCTGAGAGAGCTCTGACACAAACTGCTCTTTCAGGAACAGCTGTGCCAGAGCTTGTGACTGACCCAAGGTCACACCAGCAGGCTGCATGTGGAGGAGTGGGGAATCAAACCTGGTTCTCCCAGCTTAGAGTCCACACACTTAACCACTACACTAAACACGTGGGGGGGGGGGAATCGTCAAGTGTCACTTTAAATGAACCCATCAAATGGAACACGAACGGAGAGCCGAAGGGGAAAAAATTCAGTGCAGAATTAAAACAAAACCAAAAACCTGATAGACATGCAAGGTGAAAGCGGGGGGGGGGGGCAATGCAGATCAAAAAAGGTACTGCAACAGAGGGTTGCTGTGAAAGCCAGGGAAACCACTGGTTCATAAAAGGCCACAGATGAAGCTTCCTTATACTGAATCAGATCCTTGGTCCATTGAAGTCAGTATTGTCTACCCAGACTGGCAGTGGTTCTCCAAGGGTCTCAGGCTGAGGTCTTTCACATCACCTGTTGCCAGATCCTTTTGCCTGGAGATGCCGGGGATTGAACCTGGGGACCTTCTGCATGCCAAGCAAAGGCTCTTCCACTGAGCCATGGCCCCTTCGCGCTGTACAACCGGAAATACATTCAGCAAGTGGTGATATGCTGTGCAATTTTTAAAGTGAGAAATACCTTGAAAGACTGTTTCTTAACAGAATGGCACAGCAGGCTAAGGTGTTAGAGCATCGTCTAATAAGTTGTTACTCTGCATAAATTATATGTTTTAAATAATCAAGAGGCACTTCATGAACCTCAGGATTGGGTCTACTGATTCTGAATTAAATCAATATTTGGAACACGTAATTTATAATTGTGTGTGTGTGTGTGTGTGTGTTGTTGGATGGATGTTCCCCATCCTTGCTTGTCTTGTAGGGGTCTACATGTGCTGTAAGGAATTGGGGGTTATGGATTCATGTTTGGCTCACTTTTTTCTGGGCAAAGAAAAAAAAGAGAGAGATCAAGGCAAGGCATGAAAGGATTCTTGCTGTCTGTTAATTACTGTTGGCAACAAGTGCAAAAGGCAGGAAATTCAGAAAACAAAACAAATTACCAGGAACAGCATGGAAATGGGGTGGGAGGGAATCCACACTTCCTGAATAATTTCTGTGATACATTCCGGGGTTTAAATTTAGGAGTTGTTTGTTGATGGAAACAAACCAGCAAAACTGCACTAATTGTATTGATGCTCAGACCAAAAAGAGTTTTGTGTTGCCTTAAAGACCAGCTCCTGCCAACCTAGCAGTTCGAAAGCAAGAAACTGCAAGTAGATCAATAGGTACCACTTTGGTGAGAAGGTAACAGCGTTCCGTGCACCTTGGTGTTTAGTCATGCTGGCCACATGACCACGGAAACGTCTTTGGACAGCGCTGGCTCTTCGGCTTTGAAACGGAGATGAGCACCGCAACCCTAGAGTCAGATTCGACTGGCTTTCTAGCAAGGGAACCTTTACCTTTAAAGACCAACAGATTTTATTGTACAATAAGCTTTTGTGTAGTGGAGCCCATTTAATACCATGTTATAGGCTTGCAAATCTCCAGGTGAGGCCTGGACATCTCCTGGAATTACAAGTGGTCTCCAGGCTAACAGAGATCAGCTTCCCTGGAGAAAATGGCTGCTTTGAAGGGTGGACTCTTTTGCTCTGAACACCACTGAAGTCTCTCCCTTGCCGAAACCCCGCCCTCCCAAAGCTCCACCCCCAAAGGTCGAGGCATTTCCCAACCCAGACCTGGCAACCCTATGCATGTATCAAGTGTATCCTCACTGGGTGGATATATATAGAAACGCAGATATAAAATACACATACACAGATACTGGAGAGAAGAAAAAATAGGAGCAGGGTCAAAGGGAAATGAAACTTCTCAGAGACACTCTGTGACTGTACTACACAAGACTCAATTCTATATAAGACAGGGAATGGTGAATATTCGCTACATCAAGAATAGGTGATAAGTCTGTCTTCCTACAGATGGCAAGTAATTTAACACCTGTAGTATGCTAGAAATCTATTGTGTTTATTGAGACCCAGTGAGATAGTGTCAAATTGCCAGGTGGATTCCAATGCAGGAGGTTCCGTTTGGAGTTTGGTTTCCAAGTCTGGCTTGGGAAGTTCCCAGACAATTGGGCATGGTGCCGGTAGGAGGGGGAATTGGGGAAGGGGTTTCATCAAGAATCATAGAGTCTGCCCTGCCAAGCTGTTTTCTCCAGGGGAACTGGTCTCCGTAGCCTGGAGAGTAGCTGTAATTCTGGGAGAACTTCAGGCTCCACCCGGAGGCTAGCAAGCCTATGGGCTGGGTTGGGTGGAGCGTTTTGCCCATCAAGGCTTCTGATTGGCCACTGGAGATTTGATTGGCCTTGCAGGGCTGTTGTTGTTGTTGTTGTTGTTGTTTTTGCAGCAGCTGCCACCACAGCACAAGGATCTGCACTGTGTGACAAAAGATGAACTGCGGCAGCCATTTTGCACCTGAGCTCACCACGCTGTGTCGGAATTCCAAATATGCCTGCAGTCTCAAAAAGGTAAGGGTCCCCGATAGACCTCAATATTTGCATCTGTCTTGTAAGATAGGACAGCTAACCCTCATACTGGCATCTGTCTGGCACATACTTAATTTCTACTGGAAAGTAGAACTGTTTCACTCCCACTGACTTAGCAGAATGTGAGAAGTTTTGTTCTCTAAACTAAACCAATACCTGCATGGGCCAGCCGCAACCAGCACAGAGATAGGCACAATTTATTTATTTATTTATTTATTTATTTATTTATTTATTAAATTT
>NW_015164191.1:511502-524111 GCF_001447785.1 Gekko japonicus
ATGGGGAAAGGCGGTCCCTCAGGTAGGCAGGCCCCAGACCATTTAGTGCTTTAAAGGTCAAAACCAGCACCTTGAAGCGAATCCGGAACGCTATTGGAAGCCAGTGCAATGACTTCGGCACAGGCTGGATGTGCTCCCACCTGGGGAGGCCCATCAACAGCCTGGCTGCCGCATTTTGCACCAGCTGCAGCTTCCGGAGTTGCCCCAAGGGCAGCCCCATGTAGAGAGCATTGCAGTAATCTAGCCTCGAGGTGACCATTGCATGGATCACTGAAGCCAGATCATTGCGTTCAAGGAAGGGGACCAACTGCCTAATCAGCCGAAGATGGTAGAAGGCTGCTTTGGCAGTGGCTGCTACCTGGGCCTCCATTGTCAAGGAAGCATCCAGGAGCACTCGCAAACTCCTGACCCTCGGCACTGGCACTGACGGTGCCCCACCAAAGGCCGGAAGTGGGGCCCCTAACCCCAGACCACTCCAATTTAGGCAAAGGATCTCCGTCTTCGTTGGATTCAATTTCAGCCGACTCAACCTAAGCCATCCCGCCACGCCCTGCAACGCCCGGTCCAGATCTTCCGGGGTAGAGCCAGACTGACCACCGAACAACCGATAGAGCTGGGTGTCATCTGCATATTGATGACACCCAAGCCCATGCCTCCAGGCAATCTGGGCAAGGGGGCGCATATAGATGTTAATAACATCGGGGAGAGCACTGCCCTTGGGGCACGCCACAAAAAAATATTTATCCCTCACATTTCTCCCCAAATGGGGACCCAAAGCTGCTTGAAAAGGAGCAACTTGGCCAAACTTACCCCATGAACTTGTAATAGCTGACCCCCATCTGCCATAAGGAAGTATTCCTTTTATAGTAGACACCTGGAAATGAAGAGTCTCTTTGCCTGGTCCAAAGCAATGCATTAACCACTAAATCATATGGATATATTGGGACGGCTATTTTCTTCAGTACCCAATCTCTGGGTTACAGCCTTCTGACTGAAGAGAAGTTTGTTTATTTCCAGGCATCAAGTTAAAACCTTGTATCCCAGCCGAAGATCACTCATATTTATCTTTTAAGATTTTTTTTTCAAATTTAAAATCAGTCTAATCATTCTTGAAATGAGTAAATATGAAAGAATCAGTGTGATACAAAACACACTTGTGCACATAAATGGATTCAGAAACAAAAATACACACATATTATTTATCCTGTCTAAAGATTAAAATATAAAGATTAGATCAGATTAGATAGTCTCAAGCAACCCACATCTGAGAGGTTCAGGGGTATTTGAGTTATGGCTATCTTAAATAGGTCCAATTACGTGAAACTTGCATAGGGTTGCTGGAGGGACTTACCAGGGGGTGGGGGCCCTAACCACTGATGCACTGACCATATAGTTTTGATCAAATGCCAGAGTGCCACCAGTGTCCCCCAATGATGCTATGATGCCACCAGTGCCACTGACCTGATCCAATATTGGCTTCTCTTATGTTCTCTTATGTTCTTATGACTTCACTTCTGGGTGCACAGGAATTGATGTCAGTGTGTGGGGATGCTACTGATGTACCCCCATTTTGGTGCCACCCCACCAGGGAGCACCATCAGGGCTTGGCAACCCTAAACGCACATGACCATACCAAAACCTTCCAATTTCTTACCTTTGTTGGTATGTAAGTACTTCCCCAAGCTAAAAAGAAATTCCTCATTAAAAATATATGCATCAAAACTGTGAACTATTAGATCAGCTTGTTTGGAGATTTTTCTGGGCAACCATCCATCTATTCAAGGCATCTCTTTTCCAAGGATGGAATATTGAGTAGACAGCGGAGAAAGAAAATGGTGTACATGTTTTGTAAATTGGAAACTAAAGCAAATTGTCAGGCCTATGGCTTGTTCAGCCAATGGCTCTAACGGAAAAGGGTCTGAGACAAACTGTCATGGCTAGGGATGAGCATGACCCAGCTGACAAGTTAAATTTCATCATGAATTTTGGCGAGTCCATGGTTCACGAAGCAATGTCCGTGAACTGAAGAACCACCACAAACTTTCACAAACTTTGATGCAGTTCATGAAGAGCAGAAATCAGGAGTTTAAACCCCTGCTTTTTGCTCTTCACAAAAAACAGCTGAACTGCTCATCTTTAAATGGTTTAAATGGCTGGGAACAGCAGGGAGCAGAAGGCAGGGGACCACTTAAACCAAACAGCTAAACAGCAAGGAGCTCTACACTACTCAGCTGTTTGGTTTAAATTGCTGGGAGCCATTAAAACCCCTGCTTTCTCCTCCCCACAAAAATCAGCAGGGAGCAGAAAGCAGGGGGTTAAACTTTAAATGGCTCACGAACCAATATGAACTGGGTCAGTTAGCGAACCAACCTCCCAGTTCATGTAGGTTTGTGGTTCAGTTTATGGTTCGGCCACGAACCGAACCACAGAAATATGGTTCGTGCCCATCCCTCGTCATGGTTGAATCCGGGTTTGAACCTACATCCCTGAGATCCTAATCTGTCACTAACCAAGCCACGGCAGCTCTAATAGGACGTGGAGATCTTAAATGTCAAAGGGTGGGATGCTAAAAAACTGTGAGCTAGCTCACACTAACTCAGTTTAGAGGGAACACTGGTGGGGAGGAGACGGTGACATATGGGGTTGCCAGCCTCCAGCCGGAAAATCTCCCAATATTGCAACTGATCTTCAGATGACAGAGATCAGTCCCCCTGCAGAAAATGGCTGCTTTGAAGTCTGGACTCTATGACCTTGTACCCTGCTGAGCTCCCCCCCTCCCCAAACCCCTGCCCTCCCCAGGCTCCAGCTCCAAAATCTCCAGGAATTTCCTAACACCGAGATGGCAAGCCTGGCTACATACAAAGACCCTTCTTATCAGCATTCAAGGATTAATTGAAAAAGAAGCTGTATATTTCAGTAGGATTTGTTGAGATTGTTTCCTTTGGTTTCCAGTTTGGTGTAGTGGTTAAGTGCGCGGACTCTAATCTGGGAGAACCGGGTTTGATTCCCCACTCCTCCACTTGCACCTGTTGATGTGACCTTGGGTCAGTCACAAGCTCTGGCACAGCTGTTCCTGAAAGAGCAGTTTGTGTCAGAGTTCTCTCAGCCCCACCCACCTCACAGGGTGTCTGTTGTGGGGAGGGGGAGGGGAAGGAGTTTGTAAGCCACTCTGAGACTCCAAGTGAAGGGCGGGGTATAAATCCAATCTCTTCTTCCTCTTCTTCTTCTTCTTCTTCTTCTTCTTCTTCTTCTTCTTCTTCTTCTTCTTCTTCTTCTTCTTCTTCTTCTTCTTCTTCTTCTTCTTCTTCGTGTATGCCTCACAATCACTATTGAGATGTTATAAATGGAAGTCAAAGGGCCACCTTTGTAAGCCAAGGGATTTGCTCCTTGGGCATTGTGTGGCTCACCGAGCACCATCCCAGCCAGGTGGGCACATTATTAGTCAGGAGGGAAAGTACACTTACTCTAGTTAGAAAGAAAAGTACATTTGCCAGCACCAAACCAAATAGGGTTACCAAGTACCTTCCACAAATCGGCGGGGGACACAGGCTATCCCGCCGGAACATTCCTGTGTGTAACACACCCGCATTGCACTATGCTGTTACCCAGACGTAACGTCAGCACGCTGGGCACGTAGCCGGGTGACGCTCTGGCAACGGGGCTGAAAACTCGATGGTACCATCGAGTTTTCAGCCCCATTGCCAGAGCGTCGCCCAGCTACATGCCTACATCACACCTGGGCGACAGCATAGTGCAGCGCATGTGTTTTCTGCATGGGAATGTTCCCACCAAGAACTATGTGTCCCCTGCTGATTTGCGGTAGGTACTTGGTAATCCTAGAACCAAATCATATCATGAGGTGGCCAGAAAGTGTCTGTGCCCATTTTTTTTTATCAACCCAAGCCTTAGTTCTTTTAGTCTGCCCATTTGCCATCAAAACACATAAATAATTCCCCTCACACACACCCAAAAAACATAGATGTCTGTTTATCCAGAGAACAGTCATTCCAACACCACTCTCTTCTTCCCATTTCAAAGTGTAAGCCTTTTATAACCAGGCTCCTAAGCCAGGAGGCCGAGGTACAGCCGATGCTGCAATCCTTCACAAAGGCCCTGATTCTTACAAGCAGGGCTATTTTGGGGCAGGAACACACAGGAATGGAGTTCCTGCTGGCTCCTGAGTTGGCCACGCCCAGCAGGAACTCATTAGCATAATAGGCCACACCTAAGAGCAGAAACTAATTAGGATTGGCTACATTAGGGGTGTGTGGCCTAACATGCAAAGAAGTTCCTGCTACAAAAAAAGCCCTGAGTTTTGACAACAAAACAAACAGAATAAGAAGCAAAAGGTGGGTGTGGCTGGATGAGCATACTTCTTATAACATGGGGGTGTGGCCTAATATGCTAATGAGATATGTTGTCAGGGGTGTGACCTAATATGCTAATGAGTTTCTGCTGTTGGGTGTGGCCTATTATGCTAATGAGTTCCTGCTGGGCTTTTTCTACAAAAAGAGCCCTGCTTACAAGTGCTTACAGACCGCTGACAGCAACCTTTTACTCAATCACGCTGAGCCGCAGGGGGTGACAGAGGACAACTCTTTGCTTGTAGTGTAGAGGCAGAGATGTCATTCCACTGGAACCGGCTGGGAACAAATAAGGAATCAGATGTAGTCAAAGCAATCAATACAAAATATGAAGGAAAAAGAGAACAAAGGGGGAAAAGATTCCAAAGTACAATACATGTGCCCATCCACATGAAAGCCTCCTTGGGGATCTTATTTGGGTGAAAAGGTGGCATATAAACGTTTCCAATAAATAAAAGAAAGAAGGCATTCTGTGCCTGCCAGGAGGCTGAAGGGGGAAACAGCCACTCAACGGAGCCAATGGGAGTGCAGCTCCAGCAGCCAATCACCTTTCAGAAAGGGGATGAAACATCAGAGGGAAGCACAGCAGCGGCGTTCGTTCCCGTCGGGAGAGAAAAAAGGACTCAGCCTCTGGCAATGAGCAGACCTCATACCATGATCGAGGTTTATAAGATTACGCATGGGATAGAGCAGGTCGAGAAAGAGGTACTTTTCTCTCTTTCTCACAAGACAAGAACTCGTGGGCACTCCATGAAATTGCTGAGCAGCCGGGTTAGAACGGATAAAAGGAAGTACTTCTTCACCCAAAGAGGGATTCACACATGGAATTCACTGTCACAGGAGGTGGTGGCGGCTACAAGCATGGATGGCTTCAAGAAGGAATTGGATCAACATAGGGAGCAGAGGCCCATCAGTGGCTATTAGCCACAAGGTATAGATAGGAACTCTCAGGCTGGGGCAGGTGATGCTCTGTATTCTTGGTGCTTGGGGGGGGGCAACAGTGGGAGGGCTTCTAGTCCCCTGGCCCCTCTGATGGACCTCCTGATGGCACCTGGTATTTTTGGCCCCTGTGTGACAGAGTATTGGACTGGATGGGCCATTGGCCTGATCCAACACTGGCTTCTCTTATGTTCTTATGTTCATTTAGTCTGACTCTTAGGGAAGAACAAGTTGGTGTGGGTGGAATCCTGAATATGTGAAAGGATCTAACCTCGTGGCCAGTCAGTGAAAGCCTGTTTGGACTTGCAGCCAATCCAAATCCTACTCTGAAGCCAAAAGTAGCTTAAATATATGTGCCTCAGCCAGGTTTCTCCTTTGACTATCTGGAGATGTGGGCTGCTGATCACTAAAAAAAAAAGCTGTAAATAATTACTCTATGTCACACAGTGGGTTTTGGCCACTGTGTGACAGAGTGTTGGGACTGGATGGGCCACTGGCCTGAACCAATATGGCTTCTCTTATGTTCTTATGTAATAAATCTCCTTTGTTATCTGCATACAACTCCTGCCTCCGTGACCTCCATGTTCTACTCGCTCACCAGGAAACTTACCTCATGGCATCGAACCCATGCCTATACACTTGCTTCCTTAAGAACGTTTGGTAACTGAGGGGAAGGTTTACAGTTTAAAACAAACCTGGTTTTCCAGAATCATAAGAGGCTGTGGGCCCCCCCTCAGTTTGTAGAAAGGACCTGTCACACATTCACAGTTTGAATTCTGAGGTAATATTTCCCATTAGGGTTGCCAGATCTAGGTTGAGAAATACCTGAAGATTTGGGGAGTGAAATCTGGGGAGGGTGGGGTTTGGGGAGGGGAGGGACTTGAGTGGGGGTATATAATGCCATCGAGTCCACCTTCCAAAGTGGCCATTTTCTCCAGGTGGACTGATCTCCGTTGCCTGGAGATCAGTTGTAATCTCAGGAGATCTCCAGCCACCCCCTGGTGATAGTCAACTTTTAGTTCCCATCCAAAACATAAATTCCAAATCTGAATGAAGAGTTTCATGTTTAGCGCTGAGCAGACAGTTTTGGGTAACTTTTAAGTATTTGTGAATATTTATTTGAATCCGTCCTTTTTTTAGTCCTTTTAGTCCTTTTTCCCCTGCTCTTCTTTTGTTTCGTTTTTTTAACTCAACCAAGCTCCATAGACTACCTTTCCCTGAATTGCTCTTCTTTTTTGGGGGGTGGGGAAATGTCCATGTGCTCTCTTTCTAGCTCCTTTCTTAAGCCCCCCTCCCCCATTTCCTGGCCTTCTGGTGTAATCAATAGCCAGGACATTGCAGTCAGAACCAGAGTCGTCTATGGTGAATACTGGAACCACACCAGAAGACTTTCAGTCTTTTAATCTCCATCTGGGGGAACATTGAAAGAAGTTCAGGTATTTTACTGCTCAGCCTATCTCTGCACTAATGTAGCATTTCACAGGATTTCGGCAATAACCATTGTTGGGTCTCCTCATAAGAGCCCTGTAATAGCCATAAATATTCCTCAGGAGAGCCACAGACTCTCTGAAAGGCCTATAATAGCGCTCATAAATGAATAATAAAAAGCAGAAAGGACAAGCCACGCCGAAAATGGCAAATGAATATGATGACGTCTGTGTGTATGTGTGCAAATGTGTGGGATGTGAGCTCATTTGGCTCCTTTATATTTACCACACACACACACACACACACACACACACACACAAAGAGCCATTTTCAGTGTGTCGGCAGACTTCAAAGAGGAGGTAGCATGACCTGATTCAATTGTGTGTGGCACAGAGAGTGGAAAACATTTCTGTAAGAATCCCAAGGCCAGTTTATACAATCCGAAGGTTCAAGGAGGGCTCTTTTTGTAGAAAAAGCCCAGCAGGAACTCATTAGCATAACAGGCCATACCCAACAGCAGAAACTCATTAGCATATTAGGACACACCCCCATGCATTCCCTTGGTTTGCCTGGGCAAGCCTCCCCTTGAAGGGAAGGGAAGGCATTTAAACGCCTCCCCGATCCTTCCAGGGTCGCCTCTGGCCCACCTGTCTCGGAGTCGCCGGGGGGTGTGTGTCGCTCTCCAGGCCTTCCCTCTGTAGCCACACACACGCAGAGGTTTTGGCTGTAGTGGGCATGGCCAACTCTGAAGCCAGCCGGAACTCCGTTCCTGTGCGTTCCTGCCCAAAAAGAGCCCTGGGTGTCGTCTCAAGCTGAATTTTTGACTAGGGTGGGCACTCGCCTTGAACATGGACAAGGGTTGTCTCCTCTCAGTTAGGAAAATCATGGAGATTTGAGGGGCACGGCCTAAGGAGGGTGGGGTTTGGGGAGAGGAGGGATCTCAGCAGGGTACACTGCCATAGACTCCACCCTCCAAAGAAGCCATTTCCTCCAGGGAAACTGATCTCTATCGTCTGGAGATCAGCTATGACTCAGAGAGATCTCCAGGCCAGTTTGGTGTGACTATTTCCTTGCATAAATACAGTCCATGCCAGCCAATGCAAATAAGAGAAGGGTACAGCTTAGCACACATATTTTCTAAATAAAATAGTGAAATCCACACATGTGATGGAATGTAAGGGTTATGCACAGGGGTCGTTTCGTAGAAAAAGAGCTAGGGGAACTTATTAGCATAACTCATTAGCATATGCCACACACCCTGACATCACCGGAAGTGTGTCATAAGGCCACACCCCCTGACATCACCGGACGTGTGTCATAAGGCCACACACCCCGCCCCCAACGGTCCCGGCCGCCGCCGCCGGCCTTGCAGCTCCACCAGGCAGGTAGGGGTGGGGAGAGGTGGGGAGGAAGCAACTTACCCTCCCTCTTCTCCTGCCTCCTCCTGGCTGAATGAGGGCCGGAAGCGGGGCGGCCAGAAGCAGGGGCGGGGCTTCGTTGTGTGCCCCGCCCCCGTACCTCACCCGGGGGAACTGCGATCCCCCGTGATCCCCCACGAAATGACCTCTGGTTATGCATCACTTGAGAAGCAATAATGGCTTTTTAAAAACCTAGCATAATTAAAATATGATAAATTCCGGTGGGATAGTCCTGTTAGTCTGTCGCAAGTCAAGACAACAAAGCAAGATGGTCCCACAGCTATCTGACCACTCCACTGGGGTTCCAATCTCCAGGTGGGGCCTGGAGCTCTCCCAGAATTACAACTGATTGCCAGACTGCAGAGATCAGTTCCCCTGGAGAAAATTGATGCTTTGGAGGGTGGACTGCATGACACTGTACCCCATGGAAGCCCCTCCCCTCCCCAAACCCCGCCCTCTTCAGGCTCCACCCCAAAATCTCCAGGTATTTCCCAAGTCAGAGTTGGCAACCCTACACTCCACTGTGCAAAGTCGGAAACCTTCCTCCAGCCTAAAGAGGCTTAAGTGGCTCTTGGCTCTTCTGCTGGAGTGGGCGTGGAGTGCTCCCAACAGCTGGTGCATTTGCAAAGTGAAAATACCTCTTCATAAACTCTAACAGCTAGATAATTAATTTTTCATGGTGAGCTAATCACTTCCAGTCCTGACTGAGCCCAGGTTCAAGAGTGTCAAATCCAAATATAGTTTCAGAGGATAGCTGAGTTTGGTCTACAGTAGATTAGCTAGATTTGAGTCCAGTAGCACCTTGGAAACCAACAAGATATTGGGGGGGGGTATATGGGTTTTTGAAAGTCAAGCCTCATGAAGGCAGCTTTGACTCTCCAATGCTCATACCCCACCCCACCTCCCATATCTTGTTGGTCTCTGAGGTGCTACTGGACTCAAATGCAATCTGAATAAGAATTCCAGCTCCAAAAGTTCAGGTTTGCATCTCCTTTCACTGGAAAACGTTTTGCTGCAGGACAGGCAAATTTTAAGTCTGCTGCGGAATTTACAGATAGGCTGAAATTTTCCCTCATCATTTCCACTTTGATGTCTTATTGGTGAGTATTTATTCTAGGGTTGCCAGATCCCCTGGGTGGGTAGGAGTTTGCCCACTTTAGGGGTCTCCAATCTGCTGGTCCAGATCTGGCCAGCAGGGGGAACCCCGCCCCCAAAGTGCCTGGATCGGGCTGGTGCGATGACGTCACCCAGATGACGTCATTGCATCAGGCATGTCACCAGGGGGAACACTGTAGCATAGAGTTTCAAGCCAAATGCTAGAGCATCCCCCTGGCAACGTGCCTAGCATGATGACGTGACGTCAATTCTGGGTAACATCATTGTGGCGCATGTGCTACGTACACATACCAGAAGGTCCTGGAACAGGAGCTTCTCCCCCCCCCCCCCCCGCCGCCAGAAAAAGGTAGGGAACTGGCAACCCTCATGTATCCTCTTGGATAAATATAGCCCATGTGGCCATTGCAAATAGCAGAAGAAGAGTACAGCTGACATTTAGGAACATATATCACATACTTTAGGTCAACTCAAGTGACTCTGTCACAGAACCCCGCAATTTGAGAAAACATACACACCACCTGTCCACAAGATGGCACCTGGGGGGGGGTCCCTGAAAACCTGTATGACACTTTGACACCACCCCTAAAACTGCAAAGAACCACCATGAGCTCCAGGACCATAATTCCATATGGACTCCCCATAAGACCCTCATCTAAAACAAATGTCATAACAAAGCAAATCACTTGGCTTTCTATTACTGCAAACATTGTAATAATTACAGTAAGATGAGATGCAAAAAGCCCAAAAGGACAGCAGTAAACCAAGAGTAAGCATAAATAAGGAAGACTGTCCAGCCTAATTCTCAGCTAGAGGTGTAGTTAGGACTCCTATTTCTGTCATTCCTCCTTATTGTCAAGTATATTAGTTCCTAAATAGACCTTTATCTACACTTTAATCACATTGAACACCATTGTTGTTTTAATTACTCGGACGTATGATTGTATGATTGCATTACAATCATCTTAGCCCATGGCAGGTTCTACTATACATTACAGCTATTATGATGATTGAAAATCTTCTTTGATAATTGTGAGACGTCACCAGAGGATATGAACTATTGAGAGACAGTTTTTGTCCCACATCTTTGTTCAGAAGAAGATCTTCCTTCGAAACGGCAAGACATTCCAGAGATCACCGTCAATATATTTTTCTATGATTATGTCTATTATTTTTGTTCACTTTTCTATGATTCTTTAAAGACATATATTAAGCGTCACTTTTTCACAGTTTTTCTTGTTCTCCGTATTATCTCATTACTGTGCCAATCAATTGTTATTATACTTCCTGTGTCACACCAGTGATGAGGCCTGGGCCTTTGTCTTTCTCCAGGTAAGTCCCCCCCCCCATCCCCTACTGGAGGGACCTCACAACCCTACGTACGAGCTTGATTAGGGGGCTTAGCAACATCCTGTGTTTGCCTCAGCCTCGTTGTACTTTGCAGCCATAAATGATATCTTAAGCATTCAAGCTGAGGTAAAAGGTTTCAGTCTGCAGTCCCACTTGCCATGGATTTTACCCAGGCAACCTTGTGGCATAACTTGACGAATGGTAATGAGTACTCTTATTTCCCTCCGCTATCTCTAGCTGAACACAGCGTAACTCCCCATATCTATGACAGTTCTCTGCAAGTTTGTGGAGAGCTATTACAAACCTTTAACATCCAAGCCTGTTATTAAGTATACACCTCTTCCTCCCCATCTACAACTGCTGTTCTTATAAGTAATTTCCTAACTGTTCCTGTCCCATAAACCTCCTATCCAACTGGCACATGCAACTATGAATAAAGTATGATAATGCTTCCATCAGAACCAGTCACATCCGCAAGGGCTAATTCACCTGCGTATCTTCTACTGTGATACGTTTCTGGTAACTGTAAGGAGTCAGACAACGTGTCAAATAGTGCTCTGTATAATGGTCATGGCTGCTGACTGGCTAGCAATGCTCAGACTGAGGTCAGGAGGGGCGCGCACACTTGCACAGTACGGCCTGAGTGGGCTACACTGTCACCTCTCAAAGATTGCACCCAAAGGAACATGCTTCCGTCCTTTCAATGGCCCTGTGACTGCAGGTGGACACAATAAAACACACTTAATAGCCACTAACACTGCTGTTGGGGGGCAGGACATTGGCGACATAGAACTCAGTCTGACCAAACACTGCTGGGTACAGACTAGGGTACAGCATGATAAAAAGTCGAGACATCACCCTGCCAACAAAAGTCTGCATGGTCAAAGCAATGGTATTCCCAGTAGTCATGTATGGCTGCGGGAGTTGGACTATAAGGAAGGCCGGGCGCTGAAGAATAGATGTTTTTGAACTATGGTGCTGGAGAAGACTCTTGAGAGTCCCGTGGACTGCAAGGAGATCAAATCAGTCAACCCTAAAAGAAATCAACCCTGACTGTTCCCTGAAAGGCCAGATAATAAAACTGAAGCTCAAATACTTTGGCTACCAAATGAGAAGGGAGCACTCACTGGAGAAGACCCTGATGCTGGGAAAGATTGAAGGTCAAAGAAGATGGGGACGGCAAAGGATGAGATGGTTAGACAGTGTAATAGATGCAACGAACATGAAATTGAGCCAACTTCAGAGGACGGTGGAAGACAGGAAGGCCTGGCGTGATCTGGTCCATGGGGTCGCAAAGAGTCGGACTCGACTGTATGACTGAACAACAACAATAACAGACTAGGTGCACATGCTCTGATTAGGGGTTGCGAGTAAACATTTCAGTGGTACAATTCTTATAGGTCAACAGCCATCTTGAACTTTCCCCTGATATTACTCAGTCCCTCTTACATAGAGGTCAATTGCAAGAAAAATTCTGTTTTATACATTCCTTTCCCTATATAACAGCGTTTCGTGCGCCTTGGTGTTTAGTCATGCCGGCCACATGACCACGGAAACGTCTTTGGACAGCGCTGGCTCTTCGGCTTTGAAACAGAGATGAGCACTGCAACCCTAGAGTCGGATTCGACTGGCTTTCAAGCAAGGGAACCTTTACCTTTACCTTTTTTCCCTATATTATATACATTAAACCATGTCATAAAGCTGCATATCAGGAAAACAATGATGGCAAACCTTTCCTCCAGATGTGTGAATGTATTACTACGTCTTTGGACAGCGCTGGCTCTTCGGCTTTGAAACAGAGATGAGCACTGCAACCCTAGAGTCGGATTCGACTGGCTTTCAAGCAAGGGAACCTTTACCTTTACCTTTTTTCCCTATATTATATACATTAAACCATGTCATAAAGCTGCATATCAGGAAAACAATGATGGCAAACCTTTCCTCCAGATGTGTGAATGTATTACGTTCGGGGTGTGTGTTTTTTATATATATATATA
>NW_015164191.1:525956-542041 GCF_001447785.1 Gekko japonicus
GTTTTGGGCTCCTGGGGAAATTTGAAGTAGCACCAAAGCTTTAAGATCTCTCCAGCTTTCACCTGGAGACTGGCAACAGCTTGTCTGGAGTGTGGGCAGCATGGCATTGTATCTGTCTGAGGTCCCCCTCTTCCTCCTCCTCCTCAAATCCCACCCTCAGCAGGCTTCATCCCTAAAATATCCTGGAAGTTTCCAACCTGGAGTTGGCAACCCTATCTGCCTGTCTGTCTTAAGAGTAGTCCAATCAGCTTCCATATGTAAATGACCTTGGAACGCTGGCCGGGACTGCACAAAGCAGCCAATGAACCCAGCCAGTGTCTTCCGAGTGGCAGTTTTTTCGGCCTAACACTAAAGGAGTGCATTTTAGAACTTTGGCACCCAAAACTCTTTTATTATAAGGGAGAGATATAATGTTTTCAAGTTCCAACCTAAATTGTTACAGATCAGAATTCTACTACTTAGGTTGCCAACCACCTGACGGGGCCTGGAGATCACCCGAAAGTACAGCTGATCCCCAGACTATAGAGATTAGTCCTCTGGGGGAAATGGCAACTTTGGTGGGTGGACTATAGGGCACTGTACCATGCTGAGGCCCCACCCCTGCCCAAACCCACCCTCCCCAGGCACTGCCCACAAATCTCCAGGAATTTTGCACCGTGGATTTGTCAACCTTATCAACTGGCTAGCACATCAGTGTGCGTCCTGTGTAGAATGGCTTCCATATTCCAGTTCTGGAGCCTTATTTGGAAGAGGATTCATGGAGGAGAGGTCCATTTCCTACCCACTTGCTGTGGTGACTACAGGAAACCTCCACATTCAGAGGCATAAGAACAGAAGAGAACATAAGAGAAGCCAATGTTAGATCAGGCCAATGGCCCATCTAGTCCAACACTCTCTTACACAGTGGCCAAAAATACCAAGTACCATCAGGAGGTCCAGCAGTGGGGCCAGGACACTAGAAGCCCTCCCACTGTTGCCCCCCCCAAGCACCAAGAATACAGTGCATCACCTGCCCCAGCCTGAGAGTTCCTATCTATTTGTTGTTGTTACATTGTTCTACCCTCTTATTTATGCTTTATTTCAATAAATCCTCTTTCATTCAAGTAAAAAAAAAAGAGTCTTCTCCAGCACCATAGTTCAAAAAGAATCTATTCTTCGGCGCCTGGCCTTCCTTATAGTCCATCTCTCGCAGCCATACATGACTACTATCCAGTACGCCACTGCAAATAGGAATTGTATTACTAATAGCACCTTATGTTTTTATGTTTCTATGTTTTATAATCGTATATCGTAGTGTTTTATAATGTTATATGGTTTTGTGCCAATATTGTAAGCTGCCCTGAGACCGCATGCAGAGAGGGCTGGATGTAAATCGAATAAATAAATAAATAAACACACGCCTCCACCCATTTTAAATCACTCTCTCCACCCTTTTTGACCTGGTCTGCCCAGGTCACACAGGTGGACCCTGAGATACCCAGATGCATCCTGGGGCCTGCAGGTGCATCCTGGGAGCCCTCCTGGAAGGCATTCTGGGAAATCTCCAGGCACACCCTGGAGATTCCTCAGTGAACTCTCCCAGCCAGGTATTAGCATATCTAAAGCTGGAATTTAACAGGTCATTGATACAGGCTTCCTGCTATCCAAAGAAAAGTGGGGGGGGGGACATGAACACTTTTAAAACTCAGGGGGTGGGGAGATTATCCAAACATGTACATTTTTTAAAAAATCAATATGTAATCCTGATCTGCAAAAACCATTCAGGCTGCAAAGATGAAACCTGAGCTGCAGTTCCAACACTATTAGAATAAGAGATATGTTTTCCTGTGGATCCAGAAGTCAGAACTGTGCTAGGCAGGGGAAGGTCATGCAGTTGGGGGGGGGGGGGAAAATCTTATGGCAAAACCCTGACAGACACCACTGAGTGACCATTACGGTGCATAACAGATTATCCCGAGTGTGGTGCACCGGCCACAGTTACACCACATACAGCCCAATTAGTTGGGACTCTGCCGACTTGGTATAATGAACTTTATGCAGTTACGTCTATGAATAAATAATTAGCCAAACATTACCCTAATCATTCCAGTTTATTCCAATCTTTTTTTAAAATACTGAGAGTCATCAGAAGAACCCAAAGATGGCCTCACGTCGAAATAAATCATTTATTGTTATCCTCTTACCGTTTAACTGCCACCACCCTTGGCTCATAATCAGAGGACCACAGGGGATATTACAAAAGGGTACAAGAAAAAGAAAGACATTGGTGGAGAGACACGAGGAGAGACATTTTATTATTTCTCATCTTGTTTCCCTTAACTTTTTTTAAAAAATGCTATCCAGTGTGCAGGGTCCCTTCACCTGCCATTATGAAGCAGCCACCTCTGAAATATAGCAGCTGCGGACCGAAGAATTCTTCAACAAGTAGAGAGAGGCAAATTGTCTTTGCCTCTAAAGGGGAGGGAGAGAGGGCCCTTTTTCCTTTTAAGGCAACAAATTTTTAGAGCATTAAAATGCAGGTGCTGATTTGAAAAGGGGAAAAAAATATCCTTCACCTGGCACTGAAAGGCAGTACAGTTTAAAACACCTGGCTGGCCTGGAGGGGGGCAGAATGGCGTGATGGAGATGGCCACAATTACATCACATGAAGCCAAAGTTCAGGGCTCAGCCTTTAGTGCTTTCCCTGCATACTACATCTGAACAGTTTCTGTGGGGTAAAGATAAATAAATGCCAAAGTCAGGTACATAAGAAAGGGAAATAGTGCTCTTCTCAGTGGACACAGGGGATGTTTTTTTCATCTGAGTAAAAGGTTGGGAGGAGACCGTTGACTCATATGGTCTCTAGGGACTTGTATAGTCTCCCTTCCTCCACTGGTGCTGCCTGCAGCTGCCTGCATTGGGTAGCTTGGGGAAAATAGGGCAACGGGAGGGGGCATCGACATCACATGGATGGCAATGATGTTACTTCCAGCACAAACTGAAGTGACCCCACCTCATTGGGTGATGCTCTAGCATTTGCCCCCAAACTCTGTAGTTAAATCATATAGCTTCGGGCGAATGCTAGAGCACTGCCAGCAATGTCTCTCACAACATCACAACCAATTAGGGTTACCAATCTCCAGGTGGCACCTGGAGATCTCCTGCTATTATTGTTGATCCCCAGATGACAGAGACCAATTCCCCTGAAGAAAATGTCTGCTTTGGATGGTGGAGGGTGGACTCTATACCATTACACCCCATTGAGATCCCTTCCTTCCCAGACCCCACCCTCCCCGGCTCCAGCACCTGAATCTCCAACACCTACTGGCAGTCCTAATAGTCTTCATCCTGCTCTATTGCTCCTTCTGTACTTTCCTGGCAAAGCAATTGGCCTAAACTAGAAGACACTGTACTACTCCATGTCATTCACCAGTCCTGAGTTTTACTGTTCCCTGCTGCCTGGAGAACGGAGGTGAGCAAAGGAGGTGGTCTTAGGGTTGCCAGAACCCCCCCCCCCGGTGGAGGCAGTGGTCCCCACTGCTAGACCCCACCTCCCTGCTGCTGATCAGCTGGCTGGCAGGGAGGAACTCACCCAGAAAAAGAGGGAGATCCATTGTCACAGCCTGCATGACCCAGAAGTGATGTCATCACTTCGGGAACATAGGAGTGACGCTCTGGTATTTGAGCAAAAACTCTATGGTGGAAGCCAAATTTACCATAGAGTTTTTTGCCCAAATGCCAGAGTGTCACCCTGATGTCCCAGAAGTGATGATGTCACTTCCAGGTCATGTGGGCAGTGTAATGGCCCTCTGTGCCAGCTATTGATGGAGTCTAACTTGCCACCGCATGCTGTGTAATCCCATCCCACTCCCTGGGTTGGTGGGGGAGGGTCAGGACCAGAGTTGCCTCCAGATTAGAGTCTGGAGGGGGTTACGTCACTGCTACTCCTGCTTCTCTGCTCCTATCTCTCTCAGCCTGTCTGCTGGCCTCAGGTCCTCCTCATCAGCTGTTGACCTTTATACCCTTCCTCCTTTTGCTCTGCCCTCCTCACTCCTCCTGGTCCACTATCTGGGGTTGGCCCAGCCCCTATACAAATCTAGGGATGCTGAGCCCCCCCCCCCCGGCCAGCTTGCCTCACTTCCCCTGACCTTGCCCCTCCCAGCAGCTGGCCCCATCTGTGGCTTGGGCGGCCCAGCAGTGGTCTTGCCCGTCCTTGTGCTAGGCACCCAACTCCCGCCAGCCACCCCCCCCATCCTCAACACCGTCATGTCACCCTCCAGGTAGGAAGGGATGTGGCATCCGGCAGCTCTGCTGCAGGCTGGGGCTCTGGGGCAGGTGCCTCGGCAACCACAGGCCTCTTTGGCTCGTCAGGGGGTGCAGGTGGTATCGCTCCTAGTGAAGAATGTTCTCGCAGGCCAGGGGGCCCCCAGTGTGGGCCAGGTCCGGACAGGGCAGTGATGTAGACATGATGCTTTATGTGGGATGGGCTTTCTTGTTGCTTCCAGTAAGTCCCCCCATCCCCCGCTGTTCGCCGGAGGGACCTGGCCACCTTAGATGAGCTAGAACTCTCAAAAGAGTCCGGTTGCTAGAAATGTGGAGACTATGATAACAAAGGCCATTCCAATTCAGCATAATCAGTCTCTCTTCCCTCTCTCATCAGTCTACTATCTTAAACTTCTACAGTTTAATATTCTTAATACAGAAAGGAGGTTATTTTTTTCTAATTTGCCAACAACTTTTTAATCATCTCGTTATTAAAAGCTAATAGAATACAGACTACATGAATCCTTAAATAAATTCAAGCTGAAAACTCAAGAAGTGGACTGGAAAACACCTGAGGAGCCTGGGTTCTGAAGAGCCCATCTCAGCATGGTCCACCACGTGGACACTGGACTTGTCCTTGAACTCTCCCTGGAAAGAGTAACTTTCAATTAGGGCCAATGACCTCTGTACAGAGTGGTTTTTCCAAACAAATTCATACAATATTCATATTTGTCAGTCCAATTAGCTACATGGTTCTGATTGAGTCTTCTTCTTCTCCTTCTTCTTCTTCTTCTTCAACAGCCATGCTTCCAAATTCCATATTTTCTAGTCTTGGTTCACAGGGATGGCCCAGAAAATTTCAGGCAAGTTTTCAAAGGTCAGAAATAAGATGTTTCCTGACAATTCTCAAAGGTTGCTCACAATTGCCAGGCTCTCTCAGAGGTAGAAGTTCACCCATTGCTGCTTTCTTCTTTCTGACTTATTCACATGTTTCAACTCAATAAACTGAGAACCACGTAGCAAACAAGATACTGTTATAGCCATACACAGGAGGAATGCCAGCCTCCAGGTGGGACCTGGGGATCCCCCAGAATTACAGCTCATCTCCAGATGACAGAGATCAGTTCCCTTGGAGAAAATGGATCCTTTGGAGCGTGGACTCTATGGCATTGTTCCCCACTGAGGTCCCTGTCCTCCCCAGACTCCACTCCCAAATCTCCAGGAGTTTCCCAACCTGGAGCTGGCAACCCTAATTGCGCAGCAATGTATCATAACAAAATGGAGTACAAATGAAGCCAAAGAGAGGACAATATAAATGAACAAAGGAAACATTTGGCCAGTTAGCGCTGGAAACATCTTTGCGAGACAAGAAGGCTTTCTGGTGGTAGTTCCAAAATTTAGGCAAAGTTTTGTGTTATTCCTCATTACCTTCTGATTTCTCAGCCTACAGGTCCGATTTCTGTCAACAGGTATGGCTAAAGGTCAGCTAGGCAACCTTCTGTAGCAGAGTGGTGAATCTAATTTAGATATCTTTGATCCTAGTCTGAACTTCTAATCACTATACCACACTGGTTGTGATATCTCAGGGAAGTTCTTAAATCCACTTTCATTTGTAAAGGAGGGGATATTTTCCACCCTCCCTGTCTGTGTGTTCTTTATCCCCAATGTGGAGTCAAGGCAGCTCACTTTGTTCTCCTGTCTTCCATTTTATCCTCCTAATAACAAGCCCTTAAAAACATAAGAGAAGCCATGTTGGATCAGACCAATGGCCCATCCTGTCCAACACTCTGTGTCACACAGTGGCCCAAACCCAGGTGCCATCAGAAGGTCCACCAGGGGGGCCAGAACTCCAGAAGCCCTCCCACTGTTGCCCCCCCCCAAGCACAAGGACATCACTGCCCCAGACAGGGTGTTCCATCTAGACCTAGCCACTGGATGGACCTCTGCTCCATATGTTTATCCAATCACCTCTTGGAGCTCTCTATACTTGTAGCTGCTGTGATGTAGATCTGGTTGAAAGTGTGTGGCTGATCCAAGGCCACCCAGCAAGCTTCCATGGGAGAGTTGGAATGTGAACCTGGGTCTCCTAGCCTGAATCTCGAATCACTACACCACACTGGCTCATAGAGACTCAAATGACAAAAATTAAAAACCGACCACCCAACAAAAACAATTAAAAAGTCAGTAACAAACACCATAAAAGCTGTCTAGAAACTATCAAGACAATTTCCAAAGACATTAAACCTGCAACGCTGTTGTGTTCCTTGGGGCATTCTTTAAATCATGATATTTATTTCCAGTTCCTTGTTTCTAAGTTGTTAGAAACAAGGAACTGGAAATAAATATCATGATTTCTTTGTTGTTCTTTGTTGTCTGTATTTTTTCCTGAGCAGCACTTCAGAGAGAAGGTGGATCCTAAAGTTATGACCTGAACAGTCAACCAAACAGGACCTCCATGGCCTTGTGACTTGTGAAAAATTACCAAAACACTTAACCAGATCCAGATACCCGCCTGATAGGCTACCTTTTGCTTCTTGATACATCTGAGGTAGTTTCCTATGATGGAGGTCTGCTCCTGATCATGAAAGTTATAAGCCAAAAGTTATTCACTGGAAGAGTTTACCAGGCTCTAATGAATTACTGTCTGCCACTAGTTAATGGCTTGGCTTGACATGGTTCAGGAGTGAACACGCGAACACATGAAGCTATCCTATACTGAATTAAACCCTTGGTCCATCAATGTCAGCATTGTCCACTCAGACTGGTTGTGGCTTTCCAGCATCTTAGGCTGAGGTTCTTCACATCACCTATTGCAATGCACTTTTAAAACTGGAGATACTGGAGACTGAACCTGGGACCATCTACATTCCAAGCAGATGTTCTACCACTAAGCCATGGCCCCTCCCCAATATGTCCGTGGCAAAAACTGGGATACTCTTGTAGAATTGCATCATCCTTATTCTCATGAAATTGCCCTCCCCATTCTGCACCGGGGTTCTCTTTCAAATACCTGCTCGTCATTGGACTCTGAAAGCAAGACATGTTATCAGAACAGTATCCTTTTTAAAAAATAGTGCATAGTTAAGCGTAAGTAAACATTTAAATATTATTTATTACAATTGGGTAGACTAAAGCATGGGCTTAACTTTCCTAATGAAAATTAGAGTTCAAGGACGTGATAGAAAGATGACACATTTCAGTTTGTGCGTAAAAGGCAAATTTCAGGCCGAAATAACCTCAGTTTGCCTCGGGGGAATGCAGGGAAAGGAGAGGAGGTGGGGCTTAACCTTCAACAGCTGATCAGTTTTGCTGTTTAAAACAAGTCTCCCTGCTGTGCTATCAGCATTTTAGAGGAGAAAAGACATGTTGATAAAAAATAGCAACATGTAATTCCCTTCAAAACGCTCATAACAATGCAGGAACCTGGGTTGCAGTTAAAGGGTTAAACTCCCTCTTTCTTTCCTGCATGGCCTGGAGGCAAAGCGAGGCAGCCTGAGCCAGTAATCTGCATTTCACATGTGGTCTTTGTCTTGTCTGCTTGAGCCCTTGGCCAGCTTCTTCCATTCCAGTGGTTAGCAGTAGTTTACCGGAGCAAAGGCAAACTTTACCACAAAGTAACTTCAGCTCTATAATTTCACACCTTGGAACAAGCAACATCTACCCGAGGGTATATGTCAAGGAATGAAAGGCAGCATGTGTGTCGGCTCTTCATGCGGTTAACTTTTACAGCCATTTCCCCTGTGTTAGCAAGGCTATGAGGTATGCCTTGCTTGACTGACTACGCGATAACTTTAGGATTCTTCCTTTCTCAGAGGTGCTACTGCAAAAAGGGAGCACACAAAACAATGAACTAGAAAGGAGGAATCCCAAAGAAACAATGTGAGGAATTGTTATGTACTGGGATTGAATCATTCCTGATTGATTCACCCCAGAGACTGGCTGAGCTTGGAGCAAAAGTACAATAGCCTGCCAGGATTCTGAAAGTCACCAATCTAGTAGTAATGTTATGTAAATATCCTATCACTGGGATGTGTTTGGGTGTGGCGATTGCATGCTGAGGCTCTGGAGCTTTGTCTTGTGCTTGCTGAAATCACTAATAAAATAGAATTGATCACTAGGCTTGTGGTCTGTTCATCCATGGAACCCACTATTTAGCAGGAATAGAAAAAAACGTGAAGTTGCACCATGCAGAAGAGCAAAAACAATTCCCAATGTTGCCCAAGAGAGCAGAAGTCGACTCTTCCAGCTTCCTTCAGACCCGACAGGTAGGAGTGCATGTTGATGAGTGCATTTGCTCCGCCAAAGCAAAACTAATAGCAGGCAGCATGTTCCAGGGCAAAGAAACGGTGGAGAAACTGATGAATACAAAGAGATACTTTAACAACTTGCCCCAGTCGAGCCACGGCCACAGCACGCCTGGCTCCCCTTTGTTTGCCGATGTAGCACTTGTGAGTGGAAAGCAATAAACCAGACAGAGAAGAAATAGTATAGTACAAGACAGAAGAAATTCCTTGCGGGCTGTGATGTTTAAGTGCTTTAGCACCCAATCATTCTTGGACTGGAAAAACTTTGGGCTACTTTGGACAGAACATAAAGAGAGCCAATGTTGTGTAGTGACTGGACTGCTGCACTAGGATCCAGTTTTGACTAGGATCTAGAAGACCCACTCTGCCATGGAAGCTTGTTCGGTGACCTTGGGCCAGTTGCACACCCCAACTTACCTCACAGGGTTGTTGTGAGGATAAAATGGAGGTCAGGGGAAGAGCTGGCCCAGTTGCTCCATCTGAAGTCTGTTTTAGGCTGGGGAAATGGCACAGGGACAGGAAACGGGATGAAGCTTCACATGCTCCATGGTTCTGCTCCTAACTGGGCAATGAACACCTGGGAACTGAGGAGAACTCGCAAGTCATAGGGGTTGCAGGCCCAACCTGTGAACTCCGTAAATCGTGAAGAGGCCATTGTGAAGAGGTCGATTTTCAAAGCCACTAGAAAAAACTGGCCAAATGTGAGATGATTAATGCAAGGGATTAACACAAAAGTGCCATTTGGAGTGACCCTATTTGACACATCTGCTGCATCTCTCCTTCTTGCTGCCCTTCCGGCTGTGAGAGACTCTGGAACGGGACGGCGAGGGGCCAGAACAACTCAGCATTTCCAGCCATTTCCAATGTCAAGCACGATTTGTATTGGACTCAGAGAATGTACAATATTAAGAGATAACTGTGGTTTGATTCCAGCCACACATCTCCAGCATATACCCATATCTTTCACCGTAAGCCTCATAGAAGAAGAATAAAAACCCTGTGGGCTTTGTGGAACCAAATGTTGAACGCATCGTATATGATGAGTCAAGTATAAAACTGAATAGCTTAGAAATGCCAATTCAGATCACAAGGGAAGACTTGGTCCGCCTTTGAACTCCTGAGGGAGGGCCGCCCAAATTGGTTATTAGTACTACCAGCAGTTCCTCATCGAAAACTCAGTGGGGGACCCTGGCCCAAGCCAAAGAAGAGACAAAGCCAGCAAAGGATCATATTTTAAAAAGCGGACAATAGAATTAATGATCTGACTGAAAAGTCACCAAAGGGGGAACAAAAAAAACAAAAGGCTCTCTGTTTGCCTCTCAGGCTTCATTTGGAAGGTAAATATGTGGGTCTACCTAGGTCAGTATGGTCTACTCAGACTGGCAGCAGCTCTCTGGGGTCTCAAGGTCTTTCACACCACCTACTTCTTGGTCCTATTAAACTCTGAAACCTATGGAAAAAAGAAAGGAAAGCTAGAACACTGTATGAAAGAAGAACGACACACGGAACTGCAGGTCGGTGGGGATAATTAACCACCAGCCACGAGTGGGAAATACTGGGTGATTCCTCCACAATTTAAATGTGTGGAAATCTTGGTTATAAAAAATCCCACTCGGTCAGTATTCCAGCCATTATATCTCCTTCCATATGTCTCTGTATACCAGCTATAGTTATCAGGCAGCCGTCTGTTGCTATCCCACCACTTAGGGTGTCCCGTCTGGCATCGACCAGAGCCCCCAGGGCCTTTTCCATCGTGGCTCCGGCTATGTGGGATGGGCTCCCTGAAGAGGTGAGGGAGCCCCCCTCCTTGGAGGTCTTCAAGAGGCCCTGCAGGGCCTGCCTGGTTCCCCGGGTTTTTGAGGGGGATTGAATGGCAGGCATCTTTTAAGTGGGGAAGGGGCAGAGATTTGGGATCTGCTATTCTGTTTTTGGTTTTAAACATGAAAAATGCCTTTAGCTATTATTGTAAGCCCCCTTGAAGCACAAAGAAAGGCAGGATACGAGTGTTTAGAGAAAATAAATAAATAAATGAAAGGTCACATGGAAATACAGGGCGGGGGGGGGGAATGGCCTTATACTTGTAGGAACAAAGTTAAACATATTGTACCAAACCCTCCCATACTATGTTGTTTATCAGTATTCGATAATAGTAGAAAAGAGCAAGAGTCCTCCAGTAGTACATTAAAGCCTAGGATTGAGTAGACGCGGGGAAAATCACGCGAAGCTGCCGGGCAAAAGGCAGCTGCGCAGCAGCTAGTGTGAAATTGACACGTACCATGGGGCAAAAGGGAAGAACGAGCGTGGAGCAGCGCTTGTGGGAAATCGGTCTAACAAAATTTGTGGCAGGGAATGAACTTTTGTTCACTGCTCACTTTCTCAGATACCTTCTCCTGAAGAATTAATAATAATAATGCTTTCGATTTATTAATCGCTTTCCCCACGAATGGGCTCAAAGTGATTTACAGTTACACTTTTAGACAGGGGACTAACAATGTTTCATAGGGGATAGGAAAGACAACATATAATTGAAGTGAGCAGTGACTCTTGAAAACTCATCCCCTGCCACAAATTTTGTTATTTTTTAAGGTACTACTGGGCCCTTGCTCTTTTCTACTGCTACAGATGGACTAACATGGCTCCCCATCTTGAGCTAGCTCCGTGGAAGGCACCACATTTAGCCGTAGAAGAAGAAGAGAAGAGATTGGATTTATACCCCGCCCTTCACTACCCAAAGGTGTCTCAGAGCGGCTTACAAACTCCTTCCCCTTCCCCTCCCCACAACAGGCACCCTGTGAGGTCGGTGGGGCTGAGAGAGCTCTTCACAGAAACTGATCTTTTTTCAAGAACAGCTCTTATCAGAACTACGGTTTGCCCAAGGCTATCCAGCCAGGTGCAAGTGGAGTGGGGAATCAAACCCAGTTTTCCCAGATTAGAGTCCATGCACTTAACGACTACACCAAACTGGCATTACACCAAACCAGAATGGAAACCCATCTGCCTTGTGATTTAAGGACAGATGCTCCCATTCTAGCTGCACCTGAAGAAGTGAGCCGTGACTCAAGAAAGCTCATCCCCTGCCACAAATGTAGTTAGTCTTTAAGGTGCTACTTGACTCTTGCTCTTTTCTTCTGCTACCAACAGACTAACAAGGCTGCCCATCTACCCCATTCTATAATGTGTGGTTTTCTGTGTCCTTTCTCCACGTGGGAACCATGAATACAAACGGGGAAAAGGCTGTCTGAACAAACCTTCGCTTAAAAACGTACAACTTGATTTGGGGCTCAATTACAATTGCTGGTGTATTTTTCTTTGGAGAAATTCCTGAGCCGTGGTTTAATTCAGTGCAAAAATATACAGATTGAAAGACATCCTGGGGTACGTGCACGTGGTGGAGGAAAGTCTCCTCTGGGGCACTGGAAAGCCACATTGGTGGCCCCCTGGAGAGAGCCTTCCGGAGTGGTCCTTCCATGGCCCCAGTCCCTCCCATTCTCTCTAACTGCCATGGTGGTCATCACTTACATTTATTTATTTATTCATTTTTCACATTTATATCCCGCATATAAAATCAATAATCATAGCTTGCCGTAGGGGGAGTCCGGTCCATTGATGTAGGTAGGTATGGCCGGTTGTCAGTGGGTGGGAGATCGCAACCTCGGGGGGACCATTACCTGTCAGCTTGGCCACTGCCATAGCTGCTGGAGGGGGGAGGTGATGTATGGGTCTATTGCTGTAATGGAATCTTAACTTTCAAGCTCATCTTATCTGCTCGCCTAAGCTGGTGACCTTGGTACCTTGTTGCTGCTTTCTCTGAGAATGTAGAACCGTTGGGTTAGGCGGGCTTTTGCTAGTTCCCTGATTGGCCCCATTTTGCATGCTTGCAATCAGTTCTAACACAGAATGTATGCACAGATGACCTGCCTTTACTGTATTCAATACACTTCACTCTTTTGAATGGGAGTTGTTGGGAACTGATTGCTGCGGGACTCTGACATTACCTTGAAGCTTCCTTCAGCTGTCCAGGCCAACATGGCTAATGGCCACCTCCTCCGGACCTCAGTGAAGACTTCTATCTGCTCTAGTGGACTTAGCACAAAAGAGAACTTCCTCCTTGCTCCCCTGAGTTTTATCACCTCTCTTTTCCCCACCCACTGACCAGGTCAGAGAAGCTTTTTCTAAAGTCTCCAGAATTTCCTTCCTGAAGTCTCTCTAGTATTTAACATCTCCAAATCTCTGTTCCCTGCCTGAAGTGGGGGAAATGCTTGACCATCCTATTGTCTAGACCTATTAGCATTTTTATAAAGGTGGACTGAGGCAAGTTGGGAAAGCAATTGGACTGACTTCCTCCCTTTCTGCCTGCTCTCTGCACAAAGAGTGAAGGTTTTGCTAATTTCAAACCTCCAAAGAAAAAATGAATTTCTTCACAGTTCTCAAGGTGTTGACTGCCTGATTCTGCCAGAAACATATCATTTCACCACCAAACATCAGAGCTGGAAGTAACAAATCAAGTGTGTGCAGATCAATAGCAGCTCCAATTTATTTGTAAAGATTAACCAAACAACACATTTTGGGGCAAGCCACAAACAGTTTGCAGTGCTGGCCACCTTTCCAAGAAAGAATATTCCCACACTTGATTGGATCTGGCACACATGACATCCCCTCACACCATCCTTTAGCTGTAAAGCAACAGGCAGCATAAAGTAAAAAATGTAAAAAAAAACAATAACAACACCCACCCCATACAAAAAGCCAATGAAAACAGATAATTTTCCATATACCCACATGCTATAAGACCTCTGCAGCCCATACCCTTAGGGTTCTCATTAAACCAAGCAGTAGCAAAACAGCAAGAAAAAAACCTGATATAATACAACACCTCAATGGCCCCTGGTGAAGTTTGCCTGGAGCATAAGAACATAAGAAAAGTCTTGCTCGATTAGAGCAGCAAAGATCCATCTAGTCCAGCATCCTGTCTCATACAGTGACCAACCAATTCTTCTGGAGGTCCAGCAACAGGGGATAGAGGCCAAAGCCTTCCCCTGATGTTGCCTCCTGGCTCCGGGATTCAGAGGTTGATTGCCTTTGAACATAGTAACACGCTGAGAAGCTGTGCACTGCTTGGTTGTTGTAGCTTGTGTTGTAGCTGCTTGGTTGTTGTAGCTTGTGGCCACTTTTGCCTAGTCCAAGAACTAAATACTCTCAGTGTGTGGTCACATGGCAAGTTTATCCCAATTTGTTCCTGCTATAGATTTGATCAGGAATCTTTTTTGGGGGGTTGGGATGATCACACATCCTTATATATAATAATAATATAATAATCATTCAATTTATTAATCGCTCAATACTGTAGAGCTGCTGGCTCTGAGCAATTTACAGTTACTCATTTCACAAGGGACTAACAATGATTCATGGGAGTAAGGGAGGACAACATATATAAATCTTTAAATTGCACAAGTTCGCAGCCGACGGGGATTTTGTTCAGCTGTAGACTAGACATGGTCCAGCCGGCATTTCACTCAGCTTGGCTTGATGACATCAGCTTTCTCCAGGTCTGATTCGAGTCACAACGCTGCACTGCCACTGCCTGGCTGGAACGGCCCATTACAGGCTTCTTGATGCCGAAGAGATCTTTCTAGGCTTCCGATCTTACAAGCTGGACATTCCGTTCGCCAGCTAACACCTCCCCCACCGGGGTTTTTTCCCTTCCCCGAACCACTTGCATTACGCAACAAGGCTCCAGGCACCGTCCAAGTAGCCACGCTGCCCAAGCAGTGGCACAGCTTGTTTAAAAAAAAATTGGCATTGCGCATGTGCATATACACTTGGTTGAATCACTGCTCCCACTGGGACTCGCCATACTCCCTTGTTTTTGCAGCCCCCCCCGCCCCGAACAGCAAACAAAATTAACCGGTGACCTACGACCGAGTGCTGGAGTCTATATGTGCGCTTGAACGTTTATGCATTGAATTTATTCAGCACAGGATTGCTCGTGCACACAAGGACAGAAGCTTGAGGGGAGAAAAACATCATGAATTCAGACGACCTAATCACGATCATTGCAAGAGATGGCTGTCCAGATCAGCAAAATCACAGTTTCAAAGCGTAAATATCCGGAAAATATTTGATTTTCCAGGTGTGGGAAAACTCGCTAGGGAACCGGGAGGATTGCGCGAGTGAGCCCACTTTGGTGCGGGAGATGGATGCGAGTGTCACCATTTTAAATGCAAGAGGGAACAGCAGTGAAACCCAATCAGAATGACCAGTAGGAGAACAGGTAGTATCTCTTGGAACAGCTTTTTTTTTTAAAGTTGGGGTGGACATTGTGAGAAGGACATTCAGACAACCTAATCATGATCATTGCAAGAGATGGCTGTCCAGATTAGCAAAATCACAGTTTCAAAACATAAATATCCGGAAAATACTTGATTTTCCAGGTGTGGGAAAACTCGCTAGGGAACCGGGAGGATTGCGCGAGTGAGCCCACTTCGGTACGGGAGATGGATGCGAATGACGCAATTTTAAATGCGAGAGGGAATAGTGGTGAAACCCAATCAGAATGACCATATGACCATGGCCTCAGTAGGAGAACAGGTAGCATCTCTTGGAACAGCTTTTTTTAAAAAGTTATTATCTGTGCAGTCCTCTTCAGGCTCACACCCTTCCAAGTTCACTGAAGTCACTGACTCTGCTGAGAACTGCACCATAAATTGATCAGCTTGTATAAAGTGCAGCATCACTTGAGCCTACACAGCCAAAAGGATCTATTTGAGAACCAATCATCACAAAAATCAGCCTTGTTTGTGGCAGTCACTGAATGTACAGTAGGGCACCAAAATAGTAAGACTCATTCTCAAACATCTCAAACTTATTAGTGTGGTTCTTTTTACTATGGGCCATTTAAATGTGAAGGAAGTAGCAACCAGGGGTCGGGGGAGGATGTACTGCAAGAAAGCTATCTACTTATGTGAGGAAACAGTGTAATTCAGTGAAATTCTGCACAGCAGATTCATGACTGGCTCCCTGCTCATGACTGTTGAGTTGAAGCATATGAGCTGACTAGCAGGTATCCAAACATAATCAAAAGATGTTGCTTCTTTTGAATGAGAATTGTAACACACAGCTCTAACCTTAAAGCAAGTTCAAGTTCATTCAGTCCAATCACATTTCACCCTTCCCCTCCGCATTAATGGAGGAACATGGCTGAAACACCTCAAAAAGTAGTTGTGGTATGATTGTTCATATGTGTTTGAGACAGATGGAACCTAATTACAGAGTCTCACCATTTCACAATTAAAGATACATCAATCTCCAATTCTGAATCTCCAATTCTGACATATTTATTTCCTTGCTGTGTTGGAAGAAGAAGAAGAGATTGGATTTATACCCAGCCCTTCACTACCCAAAGGTGTCTCAGAGTGGCTTACAAACTCCTTTCCCTTCCCCTACCCACAACAGACACCCTGTGAAGTAGGTGGGGCTGAGAGAGCTCTGACAGAAACGACACTTTTTCAAGGACAGCTCTTATCAGAACTATGGCTTGCC
>NW_015164191.1:542365-591185 GCF_001447785.1 Gekko japonicus
TTTTTTGCCGATTGTTTTCGATTCGCTTAAACGAGGATCAATGAATCACATCTCCACACGGAGGGCGTCCTACGGCAGTATGTGATGATGCGCATACTGAGAAGGGGGGAAACAACGGCACAGAGTTGGGATGGCCTGATCAGACCATCCCGATGCCATGAGAGCGTGCTGGAGCGATCACACGGGGGAAAGTCTGTCTGTGGCCTGTAGCAACCCGTTTGCTACTGGACTTTCCCCAATGTCTTTTTACTCCACTTCTGCGGTGGAGCAAAATCGGTTGCCAATGGGTGTGGGATGCTGGGCAGATGTTTCCGTGTGATCGCGCCTTTTAAATCCGACCGGCATTTGTGCCTATGGCGTGACTAATTGTGTGTGTGATCGCACCCTTAAACTATTTAAAACATCTTCATTATTCTGTATGCTAATCTACCGCACACCCTTTATTTGTATGACTGTTATTTCTATTTCCATTCCATTGTATCTGAAGAAGTGTGAATGCACACGAAAGCTCACACCTTGAATAAACCTTTGTTGGCCTTAAAGGTGCCACAGGACTCTAACTTTGTTCTACTGCTTCAGAGCAATACGGCTGCCCACCTGGATTGTGGGGAGGGCCATATAAAAGCCTAATCTTGGCCCCGGTCACACGGGCCGGATATCGTGGGGGGGAGGCGTGGCTAATTGCCCTGGAGGAAACTAACACGTGGCTGCCCGAGCACACGTCCCTGTCGAGGTCCAGTGGTTCGGGGAAAATGCCGACCAGACGGGTATCCTGCAGTGCAGCACAGAAGCCGCGCCGCGCGATCGCACTAGCAATCGCTCTTTGTGCACATGCAGTGTTGGGCACTGTTGCACAACCTGTGGAGACAAACAGTTGCAGGCACCGGATGCCACTTAAGTCCACCGGGAACATGATCAGACACCCACCCTCGGCCCGCGGTTTCAGGAAACTAGTACCTCGTAGGTACTAGTTTTTAACTCCACACCTTCGGCGGGGAGCCATGGGTTCGCCACGGGAGCACTGCGCTTCCCAGATGTTGGGGTGAGATTGTGCCCGGAAAATCCGCGGGGCTCCCGTGCCTCTCCCGTGGCCACTTTGCCGTGTGACTGGGGCCATAATACATAAACACAGCGGATCACTATTTGTTTTATGTGGTGTTATACCAGGACATAGGAGCGCAAGTAAAACATTACCAACAAAAGGATCTTGATATGATCATATATGACCTATAATAATCTGTGATAACGCAGCTCCCCTGGCAGTCGTGTCTGGGTCAATCATGCTGTTTTGTGTTTATTCCCTTTGCTTTGGAGAAATATGTCTTTTCCTGGCTCACCTCTGTTGCTCAGGCCTTGCTTTGAGCCCTCAGCTGTTTGATTCGAAGCACAAGAGCAACCGGCTGCAGCCGATCCGCACACAGCCCGGCAAAACGGCTGTTATGATAGATATTCTTTCTGCATTCAAATTATTTGAACACATACTTAGATATGCATTGTAGTATTATTAATATGATCCACGGGTGTTTCTTTTCATTGTGTGTTGCCGCATTTAGAGACCACTTAATTTAATTTAGTCCTCGTTTCCTTGCAGAGAATATTGACTCAGTTGCCACAAGCCTGAAAGGGAAAATTGGGCCTGGCTTCTTTGCAAGCTGGCTTGAAAGACACTTTAACAATCCCTTGGGAAACTTGAATGCGAGCTTGCCGGCAGAGGCTGAAATGGCTTACTATTGTGCCCGGCGGCTGGTGCAAGTTAAGTGGATGGGTTCTGATTCCTCCTGCTTTTGTTCCCTGGGAAGCCTCGGGGGGAAATAATTGCCCAGGCATTGAGCCTGAACTTTCCCAAGCTGATGGGTGGCTGAAATTAGACTGCTCAAATGGAAATTAAATTTATTGTTGTTATTTCTGTCTTAATATTAGAGTGGAAACCCAGGTGGAGCTGAGACTTTTGCTGCAGGTGGAAACTGCGCACACATGTGTTGCTTCAAAGATGCCTTTTCCTGGTTGAAAGGCATCTCTTGCAAGATCAGGTCTAGGGTTATAACCTGTGATGATAATTATAATAATCGTATAGTTAGAATAGCCAAAAGATCCTAAGATTGTCTGGCAGCCAGGAAGTTCTAGCTCTTTAGCATTAGGCACCACTAGATTATGCAGTTAAATTTCCCGCATTTGGGGAAATCGCAGGGGTCAGCACACCCAGAGTGTAATTAATAAGCCTCACCCTGGAAAAACCTCCTTCGTGATCAAGGTGTCTCCCCTGCAGTGGCTCAAATGGTGAAGACGCTGAATTGCAGACGGAAAGGTTGGTAGTTCAGCAGTTCAAGACCTGAGTGCCACATGACGGAGTGAACTCCTCTGGTCCCAGCTCCTGCCAACCTAGCAGTTCAAAAGCAAGAAATCCCAAGTAGATAAATAGGTACCACTTCAGTGGGAAGGTAACAGTGTTCCATGCACCTCGGCATGGAAACATCTTTGGACAGCGCTGGCTCTTTGGCTTGGAAATGGAGATGAGCACTGTATCCCTAGAGTTGGATCCGACTGGCTTTTGAGCAAGGGAAACCTTTACCTTTACCTAAGTGGCAAGCGAGACTTGTTTTTAAGGCAAGACCCTGTCACGACCCTGGTATTCCTTGGAGGTCGCCCTTCCAAATGCTAGCCAAGGCTGACCCTACTTAGCTTCTGAGATCTGACATGATTTGGCTAGCCTGGGCAGGTGATGATCAATGTAGCTTTGGAACAGGTGCCCCCAAATGGCCCTCGGACTGGGTCCTGTTGAAACCGCCCTGCACCCAGACTATCTTGGCACACCAGGTCTCTCTGTTCAGAGTAAGGCCCAATCAGAGTAAGGCTGGGAGGTTCCACAAAATGTTAGAAGGCACCAAGACAAGCACCGTCCTCTGATGCTGGCAGCTGTTCCCAAATGGGTGTTTCCTGAAGACTAGGGTTGCTAACCTCCAGGTGGGCCCCGGAGATCTCTCAAAAATGCAGCTGCTCTGGAGAAAATGGCTGCTTTGGAGGGCGGGTGCTATGGCATTCTACCCTGATGAGGCCCCTGCCCTTTACAGACCCCGCCCTCCCAAGGCTCCACACACACACACACACAAACCCCAAGTCTCCAGAAATTTCCCCACTCAGAATTGGCAAGCCTTGTTCAAAATGACTGTCATCCAGTGTTCCCTCTAAGCTGAGTTAGTGTGAGCTAGCTCACCGTTTGTTAGCCTCTGGCTCACAGATTTTTGTCTTCGCTCAGGAAGGATGGCTCCAGAGCAAACTAATTTATGCAGCAGCCAAATCGCTGGCTCACAACTTTAATGCCAGTAGCTCACCAAGTAGAATTTTTGCTCACAAGACTCCACAGCTTAGAGGGAACATTGTTCCACCCACTACTTAGATGTAGGTTTATAAATAAGAATCAACAGACTTAGAGAGGCGTAGCTCTGCCTAGGATTGTACTGCTCAGGAAGGAAACAGAGCAAGACTTCGAATCTCCAGTATCTCTAGAAAAACGAAACACAGTTAGCAAGGACAACCATGCCAAAGAGACTTTGTGTGGTTCAGAGAAAGCTTAAAATAATGACAGGATGAGACAGCAAACACAAAACTTTCTCATGTTTCTGCACCGGTTTGTACCCCGGTTTTGAATACACAAATACACACTGCTTCCATGTTAAGATTAATAAGTGTTGAGAATAAGCAAAAAAATAAATAAATCTCCAATCCAGATATAGGCTGTGAGTGAGCTCCCATCTCTAGTTCCAGTTCCTGCCAACCTAGCAGTTCGAAAGTAAGAAATTGCAAGTAGATCAATAGGTACCACTTTGGTGGGAAGGTAACAGCGTTCCGTGCACCTTGATGTTTAGTCATGCCGGCCACATGACCACGGAAACGTCTTTGGACAGCGCTGGCTCTTCGGCTTTGAAACGGAGATGAGCACCGCAACCCTAGAGTCGGACTCGACTGGCTTTCGAGCAAGGGAATCTTTACCTTTACCTTTTGCACACACGCTAAATAATTCACTTTCAATCCACTTTCAATGAACTTTTGAATTGGATTTTGCCAGTTCACACAGTAAAAATCCAGTTGGAAAGTGCACTGAAAGTGGATTGGAAGTGGATTATTCAGTGTGTGGGACCGTAGCCTCAGTTTGGTTCAAAAATATTTATTTATTAGTTCGACTTGTTATACCGCCCTAACCCCCTAAGGGGTCTCTGGGCGGTTTACAGGGGGTGTTCTAAGAACTATTTGATCCTACCTAAGGCCACATGGTATAGAGGTGGGGATCTCCTACCAGCACCCTGGTGGTGGCGGACCTGCTGTATCTTCTGGCTTGGCTTCTTTTCCTTCTCCGGCGGACTCTGGTATCTCGCTGGCCGGCTGCTTCCTTGATGGGACCGCTTCTGACGCATGCTCCGTGCTTGCTCCTGGCCTCAGCTCTGTCCTCTTCGGCTCCACCACGCCCACAATGCACGTCATCGCGCGTCTTCTTCTGGTCTCCACTGCAGTCGTCTGCCGCTTGATGTGAGAACGGCCGCCAGGGATCGCTCTGCCAGTTCTTGCTTCCTCCGCTCCTCGCCATCCAGGTTCCGCCGTCGCTACCGTAGCCGCTGATGTTCTTGCCGATGTTGCCGCCGCCGCCATCACACACCTCACTGGAGGAGGGTGCCCCCCACCCATCTAAGGGTGGGTACCCATTTGCCTACTCACTTGATCTTAGTTGCTTTCGGGCCGCTGGGTGGGCGGGAGCTGGGACTTTTCGGGCCAGGAGCTCACCCTGGCCGCGGTGGATTCTCGAACAGCCATCGCAACTGTTCTGAGTTGTTACTGGCAGGCATTTAACCGCCTGCGCCACCGCTCCCGCAGATGCAGATGCCAGATATTTTGGAACGGAATGGAAATTATTAGCTGATGTAAAGAGTTTGCTTTTTCTTACCAGAGTTAAAATCTGTCTTTTGTTAACTAGTGCCTTAAAAAAATTGTGTGCATTTTTATGTAGGGTGATTAATTTAAAAAAAAACCTGATTAACAATCTTTCTTCCTGTGTCCAAAACTGAATGTCAGAATTTTTTTTGGGGGGGGGGATTCTTTGGAAAAAGCAAAAACCAAAACAAAGCACATGTTTAAGGCTAAAGCAAGTTAAAAGTGCATTCCACTCCTACAGAGCAAATGCCTCCCACCATTTCCAGACTGGCCTGGAATCCGCTGGAAATCAGCAGGCTATGGACTAGGGTTTCCAACTCTGGGCTACGAAATTCCTGGAGATTTGGAAGTGAAGCCTGGAGAAGGAAGTGTTTGGGGAGGACAGGGACCTCAGTGGGGTATAATGCTGAAGAGTCCACCCTCCAAAGCAGCTGTTTTCTCCAGGGGAACTTATATCTGTGGTGTGTAGATCAGTTGTAATTTCAGGAGATCTCCAGTCCCCTCCTAGAGGTTGGCAACTCTACTGTGGACCCATTCTGGAAATGTTTCCACCCCTATCAGAAGCCATGATGGTGGCTCAGAATTCGGTATGGGATGGAAATTTCTCCACCACTTAGTTACTAGCCCAGATACTGCGCTGTTGCTATGAAGAAGTCAATAGGCCTATGTCCTGGGGTTGCATGTCAAAGGCACAGATCTCTGAAAACACCATGGCTTTTAGAGAAATAACAAACACAACAAATGGTTGTAGCTCGGTGGTAGAGCAGCGGCTTGTCATGCAGAAAGTCCCATTTCCAGTTAAAAATGACCCAGGTGGTAGGCAATGTGAAAGACCTCTGCCTGAGACCCTGGAGAGCGGCTGCCAGTCTGAGTAGACAATACTGACTCGGATGGGCCAAGGGTCAGATTCAGTAGAAGGCAGCTTCATGTATGTTCATGTTGGTTCAGGGTTTGAAACACACTGCTTGTTTGCAATGTCATCTTCCCTCCTGCCACACATGGGCCTTTGATCTCTGCCTCTCTGCTGTCCTTCTGAAAACTTACTGACATCCGAAATGGCGTTCCTGCTACACGCTCATTAAAAAATTTGGCTTCTCAATCTGACAGCTTGTTACAGACGGAGAAACAACCTTGACAGTCAGTGTAAATTTTGCCAAATGTATACGAAATGTGTAAATAGCTGTTATGTACAGAAAGGCAAGGTTGAGGGATAAGATTTCTTAAAGGAAAGGTGAAAGTTGTGGGGTTTCACTTCCAGCAAAAGATGTGTAAAAATACAGTGGGATAAGGTTTCCAGCAGGAGGGTTAGGGGCAGGGACATGAGGGCCATGCAACATTGGCAATTCTAGCCATGTTGCTACCTCCCTTCCAAGGAAAACTCAGAAGTTATGTAGGGTAGCTCTAGGAATCCATGAAAACTTGATGGTTTTACCATAAAATCTCCAAGGATTCCTGGAGCTACCCTGTCACTTCTGGGTTTTACTTGTAAGTGAAGTAGCAATGCTAGGTATTTTTCTCTTGCCACCACTCTGAGTGGCAGCAGGCAAAGCAGACCGCTGGCAAGAAGACCTCCTGCCAGGGGGAAGTGTGGCAGCTCTAATGGAGTGTAGGCCTCATTGGGCAGCCTGCCAAGAGCAGGGGCAGCTTCATAGTTATTGTAACCAAGGAAATAACAGTCATGTAGGATATACAATAGGGTACAGAAATGTGTCTGTGTGGGGCATCCAAAAATGGCTGTATGGTTGGTTCTTTAGCAGACATTTTTTCTACTTGTGACCTGCGAGTTGATAGAGGCTGATTGGCTGAAGGGGTCTTTAACTTTAAAATAATTACCAAGAAAAGTATAAAATGTAAAGGTTCCCTTGCTCGAAAGCCAGTCGAATCCGACTCTAGGGTTGCGGTGCTCATCTCCGTTTCAAAGCCAAAGAGCCAGCGCTGTCTGAAGACATTTCTGTGGTCATGTGGCCGGCATGACTAAACACCAAGGTGCACGGAAGGCTGTTACCTTCCCACCGAAGTGGTACCTATTTATCTACTTGCAATTTCTTGCTTTCGAACTGCTAGGTGGGCAGGAGCTGGAACTAGAGACAGGAGCTCACTCCATCATGCGGCACACTCGGGTCTCGAACTGCTGAACTACTGACCTTCCACAGCCTGCAGTTCAGTGTCTTAACCACTTGAGCCACCACAGCTCCTTTAAGAAAAGTATACATACATTATAAATACCCAGTTGAGTAATTATGCTATCTTTCTACCCTTAGTAAATAATTGTCTAATATAATATAATATAAGTATACATACATTATAAATACCCAGTTGAGTAATTTCTACCTTTAGTAAATAATTGTCTAATAAATATTTTACTATTTTGGTTCATGTGTTTTATGGTTTCAGTGTTTGCCTGTCCTATGCCTCATTAATACCACGCTACTAAGGAATGCATGTAAGAGATAGGTATAAAAAGGTTTAATACTCATGAAATGAAATGTCAAACACACAATAACTGGGAAGGTAGCTTTTTCTTAAATATTTTAGAGGGAATAGAAGTGTGATCCCCCTGCTCACTACCACCCTCCACAACCGCTGTTATATAGATTCAGGGTTACAGGTAGGTTGAGCAGTCACAGTTCACCACCCATCTTGCCTCTTATATATAGACAGCCCTGATCCTTTCACTCACCAGGTCCTCTCTCTCATCCACAGGGACATCACCAGACAGGGTAGCCCAATCCCCTTTAACACTGACTCCTTACTCAGACACTTCACATTGCTATTAGGGTTGGGAGATTCAAACGCTGCTTCAGTCATGTGCTGCCACCATTTATAGTCCGAGATCTTTGTGAGTATGTCTGCTTCTTTCCCTGAGACAATACACATCCGGCCCACAGGGTTCAACAAACAAGGGGTTAACTTTATTTCTGCCTTAAACACAACACTGGAGTGAATCAGGTAGATGGTTACAAAATTTCTGCACACTTAAACTTCTGAACCATAGCTCGATTCAGGCATTTTAGATTTTTTTGTTACAGCTACTTTCCCCCAATAACCCTCAGGCTGCTGTTCTGCTTACTGCTTCTTCACTCAGCCAGTTTTCCCTCCAGCAGTCAGCCTCTCACCAACATTCTGTCAGCTCCTAGTGGTTGCCATTAGGGAAGAGAAGGAGGAGGAGACTGGATTTATACCCCACCCTTCACTCCCCAAGGGAGTCTCAGAGCGGCTTACAAACTCCCATCCCTTCCCCTCCCCACAACAGACACCCTGTGGGGCTGAGAGAAGAAGAAGAAGAGATTGGATTCAAACCCCGCCCTTCACTACCCAAAGGAGTCTCAGAGTGGCTTACAAACTCCTCTCCCTTCCCCTCCCCACAACAGACACCCTGGGAGGCAGGTGGGGCTGAAAGAGCTCTGACAGAAACTGCTCTTTTTCAAGAACAGCTGTGCCAGAACTATGGCTTGCCCAAGGTCATTCAGCAGGGGCAAGTGGAGGAATGGGGAATCAAACCCGGTTCTCCCAGATTAGAGTCCATGCACTTCACCACTACACCAAACCAGCAGAACCTAACCTGTCCGTCATTAGTCGTAGGTTATAAAGAAGAAGAAGATAAGGTTTTTACACCCCACTTTTCTCTACCCTAACCCTAAGGTGCTTCAGAGCAGCTTACAATCTCATTCTCTTCTCCTCCCACAAGCACCTTATGAGGTAGGTGGGGCTGAGAGAGTTCTGAGAGAACTGGGACTTGGCCAAGGTGAACCAGCAGGCTTCAGGTGGAGGAGGAGTGGGGGAAATCAAACCCGGTTCTCCAGATTAGGGCCTGACACACTTAACCGCTACACCATGCTGCATTGGGCGCCAGAAGCAGGATATAAAGCCCTGTCCTTCACACAGACAAATGGATGAGTACTGTTAGATACGAGACTCGAGGCAGCAGGTGAACAGTGATAACAGCTTTATTGAACACAAAGTCAGAAGAACCAGAACGAGACAAACAACTGAGCAACAGGCTCCTTTTTAAAGAGTCCGGGCTTGGCAAACCACGCCCACATGTCAGATAAGATCCAATCAGAAACTGTACATAAAGACCAATCACTTTGCTTCCCTCCAGAACTTCCCTTGTCATGGTCGCTTGCTTAGACTCAAGCTCATACATTTATACATTCTGTTCCATACATAACAAGTACCATACTTTCAGCTGAAAACTTTACAAATTAGTCAAGCGTAAGTCCAAAGTGTGCAAAAAGGAACACTGCTTAATGTTATGTGAGCCATAAATAGCTACTGCTCTGGATTTTTGCTCTTTGCTTGTTTGTTCCCAGAACCATTTCCCTGTATTCCAACATTAATTTTTTTCATGTTCTTATAATTACAGCTAAGTGTGGTAGAATATGAAGAAGAAAGTGGTCTCGAATATCTCCGGGCAAAAGACGCCACCTGTACCATCACTGGCTGGAACAACAAGAAAGAAAATCAGCTAGCAAAACTGGATCACAACTGGGTGATCAAACACTAGTAAAAGGAGAGAAACAGGTGAACAGGAAAAAGATGGAATGAAGAAGTGTGTGTTCTCAAAGAATCAAGGCCTGGTCAAGTGATTCCCAGTATGGTACTTGTGGGAGCGTTGGTGCATGCTGATGTGTTTCCAGGAACTTGCTTGCCTTTTCCCCAGAACATCCCTTAACCAAAGCAAAGAACCCGCCTCGGCCTTTTGCCACTTCACTGGAACTGCTAGGGCTTCAGAAGAGCCCACAAGGTATCACCTCTGGTTTTGTGTAGTGGTTAAGTGCACGGACTCTAATCTGGGAGAACCGGGTTTGATTCCCCACGCCTCCACTTGCACCTGCTGGATGACCTTGGGCAAGCCATAGTTCTCTCAGAGCTGCTCTTGAAAAGAGCAGTTTCTCTCAGAGCTCTCTCAGCCCCACCTACCTCACAGGGTGTCTGTTGTGGGGAGGGGAAGGGAAAGGAGTTTGTAAGCCAGTCTGAGACTCCGAGTGAAGGGCGGGGTATAAATCCAATCTCATCTTCTTCTGCTGGCATCTACTACTACTACTACTACTACTACTACTACTACTACTACTACTACTACTATATTAGGGCTGACAACTCTGGATTGAGAAATTCCTGGAGACCTGGGGGTGGAGCCTAAGGAAGGTGGGTTGGGGGGAAGGGAGGGACCTCAGCAGGCTACACGTCCATAGAGTCCACCATCCCAAGCAGCCATTTTCTCCAAAGGGGTTGACCTCTGTACCCTGGAGTTTTTATCCTGAGAGATATCCAGCCCCCACCTGGAAATCAGTCTGCAGGAAGCACCCATTTGGATAAAATCCTTGGCAAGGAGCCTCCTGGCAGCCATTTTCTCATAGTGCCGACTACCTGTTTTCAACATTCTCCAAGTTCCCACAGGTTCAGCAAAGTCTGGGACCTTCTACCCTATACCACTGCTTAGACAAATGAGTGATGTGGAATACTAGCTGGATGTCAGCCGGCTGAGCATTTTTTGCCTTCTGACCAAAGACTACTATCAACATCTTAAGAGAAATGACTGGATAACCCCAATAAACCCAGACCCAGTAGATGATAGAGAGGAGAGCTTTTATTTCCAAATGCATTGGTTTTGGTTCAACAGTCCCTGAAAGTCGTTTTTGTTATCTCATGTGCATTGTATGAAGCTGAAAGCATGGCTGTGCAAAAGTGATTTGTGTTGGCTGTAACCCATATTTCAAAAGGGCATATGAGACTATGGCACTGCAATGGCTCTGAGTTACTGGACCTATGTTATGCTTCAAAAGTTATGTCAGGTAGCCACAATATCCAGTCTCATTTATTGCACTGCTAACATTTCACAGGGCAACAGGTTCTTCTTCTCTGTAGAAAATGTCTATTACCTCTCAGAAAACACCTGTTTTCTACTTTTCTTAATTCAGAGTTTGGAAGGTAAGCAAGTACCTGGTTAGTACTTGGATGGGAGACCTCTGAGGAAGACTGGGGTTGCTATGCAGAGGAAGGTAATGGCAAACTTATCCTGCTCATCATTTGCCTTGAAAACCCTGTAAGGAGTTATTATGGTTAACTGGTGTGGTTAGTCCAGTTCCCACTAGTTAGCAGAGTGCTTTAAATAAAGCTACAAACGCAGCAGCATCACTTTACCAGGGCTGCGGTCACATGGAGTATTAGCCACGCTACTGAGATGGATCATAGGCGGATTTTCCAGGTGCAATCACACCACAACATCTGGGAAGCGTAGAGCTCCCATGGCGAACCCGAGGCTTCCTGCCGAAGATGCGGAGTTAAAAACTAGTACCTCTGAGATACTAGTTTCCGGAAACCGCGGGGCAAGGGCTGGCGTCTGATCGCATTTCTGGTGGTAGTCCGTGGCATCCGGCGCCCGCCCATATCCCGTCGCAAACAGGGTTTTTTTCAAGCCTCCACAGGATGTGCACAAGCACCCAATGGCGCATGCGCACAAAGAGGAAAGCAAAAGTTCCGTTGCTCCACAGAATCACACATGCCGTTGGTGAGATCGCACCGCGCCGCTTCTTTGCTGCGCTGCAGGATTGTTGTGTGATCGCCACCTCGCCCCTACCCACGGGACCTCGACGGGACGTGTGATCAGGCGGCTGCGCGTTATTTTGCTCTGGGCCAAACTGCCACGCTCCCCCCCCCCGCATTTTACGGCCCATGTGACCAGGACCCAGGTTACTCAACTTAAAAAGCTACACAGAGCTACACTGCAAGTTTAGAAGAGAAACACTTCTGTCTTTATTTGAGAAGTACATTTTTGGATAGGCAAGAGAAGAGACAGGACAGAGCACTAACTTACTAGCTAACGGTGGAAGCAGATGGCAAGAGGGCCGCCTGCCTCACGGAGCCAAGAGAGGACAGCATGTTGTCCATCATGGTGTGTGCAGGGAGAGAGTTCGTCACCATCTAAGAAAGAAAATGGAAGGAAGGGAAATTGTCCCTGAGAACGTAGTCTGCATGTCAAAGGGGACAGAGGCAGAAGAGTAAACACAGGAAAGAGAGGTCTGTGTGCCTATCTAGCTATCTAGTCTCTCTTGCCACGAAGTCCGGAGGCTGAGGCAGGGTCATTGCACCTGGGACTTCCAACAGGAGTCGCCTTCAGTCAGTTGCAACTTGGTAGCACTTAATGACATTGTTATATTAAGTTCATATTTATCTAGATGAAAAATCTAGCCAGGCAAACAGTGCTTATTCTCTTCACGCCATGATGTACTCACATCTACAGCCACACAAAACAGACAGTAAGAACTGTATCAGGGTTTTCATACTTGCATAAACCCAGCACAGGCCATTAGCAGATGATTTATAAATGACACATAATTAGTAAATGCTGTTCACTGCATGGCTTGGGCAGTATCTGAATATTAAGCACTTTTAAAAGTCCCACTGAGTTCAGAGCATGAGGTGCAGGCATGAGCTTCATGCCTACTGAAATCAATGGTCTTAAAAGTACTTAACTTTGGCTCTATCCTGCCTTCATCACTGGGGGGGGGTGTGTGGGAGGTGGAGAACTGTGTTTAATGCTCCCAGAATGGCATGTTTGTATTTACCTTGAAGTCCATTCCTGGCCATTGGTATTCTCTCCACTAGCACAAGATGTGGAATCATCTCCCAAATCAGAGACCATCCCGTGCTTTCACTTCCGCTAGGTTAGAATTTTCTGGTCGTCAGCAGAGCCTGCTTGGAAAACGCCAGACAAAGCAATTCCTTCCTTCCTTCCTTCCTTCCTTCCTTCCTTCCTTCCTTCCTTCCTTCCTTCCTTCCTTCCTTCCTTCCTTCTGAACCCCACACCCCAAAGAAGAGTGCTATATAACTTTAAAAGCTTGTGATCAGCATTTTAAGGATTAATCGAGTGTTAGCTTTTCCGGCTACTAAAAATGTGCCGTTGCCCTATGCAGACAAGGGATACTGATTGTCTCAGGTGCCTTCTCATACGTTTTCCATGTGGATATTCTGCCTGTACCACCGCTGCAAGAAGGTGCCCAAAGACATCTTCTTTTTAATAATCTTAAGCTTTTGAAAAACAAGCTCTTGGCAGGTATGTTGGGAAGGGGATAAAACTACAGTTCCAATGAGGCAGTGTGAGAATGCTGACGTGTGAATTTATAGGGATCTGGATTCTTGGCAGCTTGAGAGCCATTAATGAAGAGATGCGGCAATAAGGGATGCAGAGCAAAAAAGTAAAAACAAAATGCTTTGTATTAAATGATGGGCACGGCAGTGAGGGATGTGGTGGGCTGAGGTGGGATCGAAGGAGCTGTGGGGGAAAACAGGGTTGCCATTTCCCAGGTGGGGTCTAGAGATCTCCTGGCATCACAACTGGTCTTCCAGGTTACAGAGACCAGTTCCCCTGGAGAAAAGGACTGCTCTGGAGGGTCGACTCCAAAGCATTATACACCACTGAGGTTCTTCCCCTCCCCAGGATCCATCCCCCAAAATCCCCCACCCCCAAACTGGCAGCCCTGGCAAAACAGTATGTAGTCCCAGTTCTGTTTCACCATCAAACATGATCAAGCTGTTTGTAGACAGACCGCCAGTGACATGAATGATTACGACTTACAAGAAGGTGACCCAGTAGACTGGTGGTAAAGAAGGAAGCAACAGCTCCACAGTACTGCCTGCCAGCAGGTACAAACAGTGCTTTAATTTTCAGATATCACCAAGCCATGCCCCTGCCTACCCAGTGCAGCCTCAGATACTGGGAATCCAAACAACAAGGGGGAAAGACTAGTGTCATGGGAGTCCCAAATATATACATTCCACTAGTAGAAAACACCATCAAAGATTGTCAAAATAATATATTAAACAATTATAAAGTTGGTGGTGTCACAACAACATTAATGCACACTGTAACTATAACAAGGCATAAGATGCAATATTTACCCCTTTGAAGACAAGACATCAAGTCCATGTAGTCAGTGTAGCTTGATAGGAGGAGTCCACATAGTCATAACATTTTCCAAACCGCCCTTGCAAAGATGCCCATTCTAGATACTTGGAAGATGCGTTTCCTTTGACTTCTTCAGTTTGCCGGCTGTGTGAGTGGAACCTGATTTCAGCAATTTCAACAGACCACAAGGTTCATAGTCTAAGAAGCTTATGACTATGTGGACTCCTCCTATCAAGTTACACTGACTACATGGACTTAATGTCTTATCTCCAAAGGAGGAAATATTGCATCTTATGACTTATTATAGTTACAATATGCATTAATGTTATTGTTGTGACACCACCAACTTTATAATTGTTTAATATGTTATTTTGGCAATCTTTGATGGTGTTTTCTACTAGTGGAATTTGTATATTTGGGACTCAGATACTGGGAAAGCTCAATCAAACTCAGCATCTGTGCGTCCGTAGAATCAGAAAGCCCTCCCAAAGCCACTGAGATGGTGGGATAATTGATTAATAGTAAAAATGATGTACACAGAAACACCAGTCAGGACGATCCTGTTCCAGATAGAAAGCATCGTTATTGGGCACATGTATGTCGGGTCATTCTCACGGTACCTCTTGGGAAACAGCAAGCAGCCAGCAAGATGCAAAAAATAACCATCAATTAGCCTAAATAATTCCAATGGCTGCCAGAATCAGAAATCACTGCAGTCAGATTATTTATATTAAAGAATGGGCATGACTCAAGTCAGATTTTGAATCGTTACTATTCAACTGCATATTCCTAGAGCAGGATCAGGGCAAATTCCTCCTCAGGCTCGTGAGCCAGGAATGGGATTGGTGTCAATACTGCTTTGGAAATACAGGCCTAGCCTCTTTGCCAGCAAGACTGGTACAACTCTGATTGGTAAGCATCCCTGTCAGTTAAATTCTCATGCCCTTTTCTCTCCCTCTCCTCACTCTGACATTCTGGAATTTTAATGCAGGGTGAAAGAAAGCTGATAAATTGGTACAGATTCAGGTGGGTCGTCGTGTTGGTCTGAAACAGCAGAACCGAGTTTTAGTCCAGCGGCACCTTGAAGACCAACAAGCCATCTGAAGAACTGTGCCTGCACACGAAAGCTTCTACCTTGAACAAAACTTTGTTGGCCTTAAAGGTGCCCTGCTGGACTCAAGCGGGTACAGAGTACTGGTAAGAAAGTGGCTGAAGTCGTTCTTTCCACCTTTTGCTTTGGTCTCCCCCAAGATTAAGAATACCAACCTCCAGAAAGGGCCTGGAGATCTCTCAGAATTGCTACTGATCTTTAGACTACAGAGACCACCAGTTTCCTTGGAGAAAATGGCTGCTTCGGAGGGTGGACTCCGTGGCCTTATACCCTGCTGAGATCTTTCCTCTCTCCAAACTTTGCCCTCCCAAGGCAAACCCCCCCCCCAAATCTCCAGGGATTTCCGAACCCAGGGTTGGAAGTCCTACCCAAGAGAGATACCAACAGTCTGAAATTTACTCTCCCGACAGATAGTCAAGCCTTAGAAAAATGGCCAGATCCAAGATTTTCAGACATTACCAATTGTCATTCTTTTTTTCTGCATGGATGGATTGGTTATAATGATTAGGTTACCTCTGTGCATTTAGGATTAGGTTTAGATTGGTTATAATGATTAGGTTACCTCTGGCATTTAGGATTAGGTTTAGATTTGCTAATGCATCTCCCTATTGCTTGGGGTCATGTAGTTGTCACTCATGAGAGTTTCCTAGGAGAAGGGCCTCTATTGTGTAGTGGGTTTGCCGCATGGACGAAGGACAAAGACCGGCATAGTGCAAAGCACGCTTTATTGGTACACAACAAGACTGCTGACTAACGGCCGGCAGGCCAACTATATACCCTCCAGGGACACACCCCTGGACCCCATTGGTGGGTTTGAATCTCCCACCACGGCGCCCATTGGTTCCCCAGTGGAGGGGACTAGGAGCCTAGTCCCTATTGTTCTTCCAGAGTCAAGTTCTGGCTGTTCGCTGTCTCCCCAGTGGCGGTCAGCATACACAACCGCCTCAAAGCAAATTTACTAAGCTATTCAGTTAAATTATCACTGTCGTTTAGACGCAAACTACCAAACACCTCTTTCATTGTTCCATAAGGACCACTAGGTGACGAAACGCCATCTTTAAAGAGGGATGGGAATGGTTTGAAGCCACCCTTGCTGTGATTCAAGCTACTCATTTTCAGGGCCATAGAGGCATAGCAGTAGACCTGTCGTCTTCTGTTTTTCTTTAGGCAAATCGATGATAAACTATGTTCTTCGCGAGAATTTGAAAACTTTCAGTGGAACAATTTATGTGTATTTCCCACCTCCTTTTCCTTGGGGACCTTCATACATTTGCAAGTCAGAAACTTGCAATGTTCTTTTTTTTGCAAAATTGTATATAAATATTATAAGCAAAGAAATCCCTTTGAGGGAACCTTTAAAGAATGTGACTTCATTAGTCAGTAATATATGACTCCATTGTACATTCTCTACAGTCAAGAGAATCTTGGGAGTCCTCAATGTGTTTTATTTGTATTCTGGCCAAATATATTTCTCATGTACTCAACCCTCAGAAGATTTGACTGTTAAAAAAAGAATGGGATGAAGATATCTGTTGACTTCATTATACTCTCACATTCATTTCAGCCTAGTTAATATTCAGTCAAGAATTATACGTTCTTTGCCATCACAAGTTTTAGTCTCTATAAGTTATAAGAACTGAGGTGCTGGGAACACCGAGGCCATGGGAAGGCAGGGCTGATTATTGGCTGCCCCCATTCAAACAAACTGGTTTTCTGCTTTTCTTGGGCTTTCCTTGCATAGTGTGTGGCTTCATTTCTCCTTCAGTCTTTCCTTCTTATTCCCCTTTCACTTTATCTTTCCTCTTCCCCCTCAGCCTTTCCTTCATTCCTTTTTATTTCCCTTCGGCAATCCTTTTGCAAGGTGAAGAGGAAGGTACTGTGCTTGGTTCTGCCCTCTGTGTCGGCCATTTTGGGGTGGCCACCTCCTTTCAAGATTCTAAAGGCGTCCGCAGGCTCAAAACGGTTGGGGACCACTGACACAGAACTTACCCAAGTGTTCTCCAGGCAGGGCTGGCTCCAGGTTTTTTTGCACACTAGGCAAGGCTACCTTCTGGCACAACACCCCCCGTGCACCCACCAGTGCTGCTGTGCCTCCCCGAGAGCACCCTGCCCTGCAGAGGAGGGGGGCAGTTTCCTGGAAATCGGACTGGGGAGGGGGCTACAACAACCTCTCCCTCTTTCTCTCCCCCCTCCCTGGGTCAATCCTCAGCAGCCAAACCGGTCAGCTCCAAAACCCGGCACCTCCCCGCCGAATCCCTCCTTTCCCGCTGTCCATCTCCTCTCTCTCTCTGGGTCTGAAGGAAGGCACTCGGGCCGCCGCGGCCATCGCGCACCAAGGCAGCTGGCTCCCATGGGCTCCTCCTGCCTCTCCCTGGGTTCGAGTCTCCCCAGTCGTGTCAGAAGACGATCATGAGGACCATCAGGGGGAAAGAGAAGCTGAAGAGGAGGCAATAGACCAGCAAGTCCTTGGGCAGGGACTTCCAGAGCCTGGGGGCGCCTGGAAGCATCGGGAAAGGGCCAAGAGGCCGCCAAGCAGAGACCCACCGCCACCACAGCCGACAATCAGTATTCAAGGGGCCGCATCTAGGTGACAACGATGCCTCTGCTGCTGCTGTCAACATGCCTGTCACTCTCACAGTGCCGCTCCTCTCAGACCAAGGCAGCCTGGGAGCAAGCAGAGGACAAGACCCCTGCTCCCCTGGTTATTTTTGAAACCCTGACTTTCTGTCACTGTGCTAACAACAAAAGGTGCTTATAGCAGACAGAAATCCAGAACTCTATCATGGCCGCGAGTTAGGTCCACCGTATTTGTCCGCCCCCAAAGGAGAAGACTTCTCTTCATGCTTCCTACTTTAGGATAGAAGAGGTGAACTGTGCAGCACGCTCCAAGACCCCGCCCCTCTCGAACTAGCAGTTGCTGCCCAATGGCTCCAGCGAGGTCACATGGCACAAACAGGGTACCACCAATGGCAGGCTTTACCCGCGAGACGGTTTTATGAGATAGGAGGGGCAGGAGGAGAAAGGAAGGGAAGATGGTTCCCGACAAGACTTACCGGCGGGTTCGAAGTGCGGGTGGCCATTTTTTCTTCCCTTTCTGACCCTGGCAGCTGCAGGACGTTCTCTTTTTGGTCCCCCATCGTTGCCCTCCCTCCCCACTGTCCAAACGCAAAAATCCAGAGGTGCAGGTAGAGCCCGGGATGGCGGCAGCAGGGGGTAGAGTGCAGGCAAGGGAGGGGCGAGGCAGCAGGCCGGGGGGTGCCCCCTCTTAAGGCCGCTGCCTAAAAATTGTCTATGATGGGCCGGCCCTATGTCCAGGCTCAGGTTTTTGCTCAAATGCTCTTGAAATCCCTTTATTCTGTCCCCCCCCCTGCTACCTTTTCACATCCATGCCTCTGCTGCTGTTTTGACATACATTCCCCCCCCCCTGCTTTTTTATTCCTTCTCACTTTTCCCAGCCAATCAAGAGCCACATAGTGGATGCTGCTTAGCCTATCAGATTTCTTTATATGATGACATCAGAATCAAATGAGAGTAAGAACAAAACTTGCTATACAGGTTACATGATATAGGGTTGCCAACCTCCAGGCGGTAGCAGATCTCCCGCTATTCCAACTGATCTTCGGGCAACAAAGATCAGTTCACCTGGAGAAAACGGCCTCTTTGGAAGGTGGACTCTATGGCATTATACCCCCACTCAACTCCCTCCCCTTCCCAAACCCCTCCTCTGCCTCCCCCCCCCAAATCTCCAGGTATTTCTCAACCCAGAGCTGGCAGCCCTACACATAAATTATGGTAGCCTATCAGAGATCACAAAACAAGTAATGTCATAGGTCTTTCATGGGAAGGCAGTTCAATTGGTTCTGATGAAGATTTTGGCAAAGCGGGAAACCCCCACTGCTATTTTTAATCTGCCCAAAAGTGAAGCATCATTTCAAACCAAACATTGAATACTCTGGCAATGAGTCACTCCTTGAATAAGATGTTCATTGCATAAATCTATGGTCTTCTTGACTATAAATGTTAAATAAATCGATAAAATAACAATCTAAAAATACATGTCTCTCTAGCAGGAAAAATATAGTTTATGGATGGCTTTTCCTCTTTAAAAAGATATAGTACTCCTCTTCAAGAGAACAATTACACCACACAGCCTGTCTGAACCACTATTAACTTAAAATTTTGTCTACTTCCAATAAGTTCACTTTGACCGAAAGCTTTCATCCTTACAAACCTGAGGTCTGTTTCTATCTAGCAATCAATTTCACAATCATATCAACATATTTTAGGCATTTTGTGGCCCTTGCGCTGATATAGCTGAGTTTTTTCTGCCATGGACATGCTGATCTGAATAATGTACAGTTGGCTTAATATAACAACAATTTGCAAAAGCAAGCCATTGTTTTCCTTTATGCATTTGTTTAAATATTTATACCTCACACTTCTTCCCAGTAAGGACACAAAGGCTGTAATCCTAAAGACACCATTTCTGAGATTAAGCCCCACTAAATAACATGGAATTTATTTCTGGGTAGACCTACTTAAGAATGCTCCCAAGGTGATTTATATTGTTCTCTTCATTTTTTACTCTCAACAACAACCATGTGAGGTAGGTTAGGCTGAGACTGTGTGACTGGCCCAAAGTCACCTGGTAACCCTCCATGGCAGAGCAGGAATTGGTACCTGGGTCTCCAGCACTCTAACCGCACCACCACACTGTCTGCTTTTGCTTGTTAATAGTTGTGGTATTTGTGTTTTGGGAACAAAGATTTTCACTGATGGGACTCCTTTAGAAAATATATTGATTTCTCCTTTACAAAGTATAGATGCAGATTCTGGTAGCATCCAGAGAGACGTTGTAGCTTCTGCCAAAGATCTAACGTGGTTTTCTGTGGCTGCTTCCGACACAAAGATGACACATCAAACTCAAAACTAGGAGTGTGCATAACAAAGTTCCTGAACTAAAGAAATGCATGTAAATCACATAACATTACCATGATTTTTGAGAGGGGTAATACAAATCCGAGTTTCTTAATTGTTACAAAAACCCTGTCCTGGAACAATTCTTGTTGTTTTTCATCTTTGGGAGTTCATGTTTTTCTTTTGTTCTACTGGTTTCCTGTATTGACATTTCTCCCTTTCAATCAGATCCTTGCAAGGGAGGAGCCCGGAGTGCTTCCAGCCAATGATCTTTGGAGACAAACCACAGAAAGCTGCAGTTATCTTTCCCTAAAAAGCCCTAACTTCGGGGGGGGGGAGCCTTTTTTGCTCTTTGCAGGTCTTATGGCTGGGAAAATAGAGAGCTGGTGGCACCTTGTTCAGGGGTTTGTAGAATTCATCCCCTAGGTCCAATTTGCTTGAAACCCCTGGGGTTCTTTAGAGGCTACGCAGCACTGACTCCACACCAGTTTGGGTACCCCACCCAAAAGTTCCCCATAGGAAATAATGATGGGCTGATAGAAATGGATGGGAGAGTTTTCAAAGAAAGCTGCTTTCCAAACAAGGAAGAAGAAGAGGAAAAGGAGGAGGAGACTGGACTTATACCCCACCCTTCACTACCCAAAGGAGCCTCAGAGTGGCTTACAAACTCCTTCCCCTTCCCCTCCCCACAACAAACACCCTGTGAGGTAGGTGGGGCTGAGAGAGATCTGACAGAAACTGCTCTTTTTCAAGAACAGCTGTGCCAGAACTATGGCTTGCCCAAGGTCATCCAGCAGGTGCAGGTGGAGGAGTGGGGAATCAAACCCGGTTCTCCCAGATTAGAGTCCGTGCACTTAACCACTACACCAAACTGGCAAATACAGAATTTTCAGTGGAAAGGTAAGAATTTTTTTATTGGCAGTCTGTCACTGTAAGAGTAAGAAAATGCAGACAGGATTAAAAAGAAAAATCCTGTGGCCAGCCAAAGCTCTCCTGCTGGCTGCTGCTTGACTGCCATTTTAGGAATCAATAGAGAGAAGTACAGCTCAAAATGACATGAAGTCTACAGTGAGCCTGATTCCTAGCTACTCGGAACAGAGCCTGATTCCTAGCTACTGGGAATGAGATCCTGATTCCTAGTTACTTGGAACATACTTGTAGACTTCATGTGATTTTGAATCTTGCCAGACCTGAGTTGAGCTCCATCACTAAAGAAAAGTGACCTGATGAAGCCCTAAAAAATGGCAAGGCAACCTAGGCATGCCATTTCTGCTTTTTTGGTTCACACTACAACTAGTCCTGAACTCATGCCGTCTACTGCAGGGGTGTCGAACTCATGAGGGTCAGATTTGATATAAATGAGAACTTGTTGGGCCGAATCGTGTATGTCATAAAATGTAATGCCAGGTTGCAGAGATATAAACTTCATAAAGGACACAAACACAAAGGGTTTTTTAAAACTTAAAATAAAAACATGCTTAAAACATTACCACTCTTGCAATATTTTGTTTATTTAACAGTGTCTGATAACTGACACCTCTTGCTCTGAATTACTGCATCAAAATGTCTCTGCTGTTGCCATCTTGAGTATGCTGTTCAGGTGTGTATCTGTAAGCTGCAAACCTACAATGATGAAGCAACAGCAGAACTGGAGGAAGCAGAAGACAGCCAGTTCCACTGCAGGCCTGATAGAAGCCCTCCGGGGGCCTGGTCTGGCCCCCAGGCCGCATGTTTGACACCCATGGTCTACTGCATGCTTTCTTCTGGAAACTCTTCTCTGCACCATGAGCTGCTGACCAAATCAATATGAAGAGAGACTTGCACTTTCAAGGACAATTAGGTCACTATTCAACTGGTGCAGTTGTCATTTATGCATGGTGGCAAAATTATTTGGTATGTGTATTAATTTTGGTTGTAAGTAGAACTGTATAAGAAGACAGTAGTCTCTAGGGTGATTTGTACAGTGCGACGGATTATTCTGTTTACAGACCCTCACATACATTCCCCATTGAAAATAATAATTGAAAATAATGGTACCAAACTCCAGACCCACATGGATTTGGATCCTGAAATTGTAATGTCCTACCCCAACATTAGTAATCACTGTAAAAATTCTCCCCTGAAGCCTGGATCTGAAATTTATTTATTTATTCTCAGCACGCACCCCTACTCAGGTTTCCCTCAAAGTGTGTAATTTCAACTGCATTGTAGGTTGGGGAAGTGTAGCATTGCAACAGGCATCTCCCTCCTTCTTAAACAGGAAAGGTCTACAGAACAGTGTGAAGTTACATGTTTGCCAATGGCCATAGGTACTATATTCCAACAATAGGTCTTGCACACACAAGTTATGCCCTTTTATATCTAGACTACACAGGGGTCATTTCGGGGGGGATCGCAGGGGATCGCAGTTCCCCCGGGTGAGGTACGGGGGGCGGGGCACACGATGAAGCCCCGCCCCCTGCTTCCGGCCGCCCCTCTTCCGGCCCTCATTCAGCCAGGAGGAGGAAGGAGAAGAGGGAGGGTAAGTTGCTTCCTCCCTGACTCTCCCCACCTCTGCCTGCCTGGGGCCAGGGAGGGCCTTCGCGGAGCTTCCTTGCACTCCCGCCGGCCTTGCAGGTCCACCGCCGGGCCTCTCATGGGGTTTGGCAGTGGAGCTGCAAGGCCGGCAGCGGAGACCGTTGGGGGCAGGGTGTGTGGCCTTATGACACACTTCCGGTGATGTCAGGGGGTGTGGCCTTATGACACACTTCCGGTGATGTCAGGGGTGTGGCATATGCTAATGAGTTATGCTAATAAGTTCCCCTAGCTCTTTTTCTATGAAACGACCCCTGAGACTACAGAAGGAACAAGCTCAGGGAGCCTCGCCTTTCTCATTGGAACGCAGAGCGACACAAGCTGCTTTCTTTCTTTCTTTTTCTTTTTAGCCGAAGAACCATCCACAGGCAATTAAAGATAAGAGAATCATAAGCATCTCTATAGCATAATTTCAGTAGGTTTCTTGAGGTCAAGTACTCTCTTTATTGTTTGGGTGCATAGTGATAAATGACACGGTTGCAACAGAACATAGGTTGGATGAAATGCAAAGTGCCGGGAAGGATAATTGCTTATTAAATTTAAGATCTGTTTCCACTTGTGAGCAATCGTTCTACCTAGTGTTAGGTCATACCTTCAGCTGGCTATTCCATGAAAGAAGTCAAAACACACAACAACTCCCCTAATGCACTGAGAAATCAGCAAACAATTTGTTTTTATCTCGATGCTGTACACCAGACACATGAAGTTGGAGTTTGACAAGCCTGTAGTAAATGGCTTTCTGCTTGACGGGCTCTGTCACCCGGAAGAGTGATCCATTCTCATTTATGGAGGTTACGTATCCCTAATACATAGTGGCTGTGCTTTGCAGGGGAAAGGTGTCTTTGAATTTAGTGGGAACACTACTGTTATTGTTATTTACGGGCAAAATATCACAGAAAGGCATTAAAAAACCATTTTGCTTTACTGAAAATTCTTCCTAAACTTTAACAAGGATTTTGTTCTTTATGTCTTGTCAGACGAAATTCTAATATTTGTTTTGACACTCATTTTTTGGGGGTGTGTGGGGGGGACACTGCTACATGGTTTCAGGAACACTCCATTACTTTGCCCCTTGGTCTGTGCACCATCTTCTTGTCACAGCCACAAGAGTTATGCAGTTTATCAGTTATAATTTTTGCCCACAGATGCTCGGTTTGTGTTTTTTTTTAATTGAAACTGGTTTGTTGCCTAGGTGAGCTGAGATGCCTTGAAAGGTGGGGTATGAAGGGTTTTAATCAATTAAAAATAAATACTAGTATTGCTGCTACTAGTACTACTAATAATAATAATTTGGAAAAAAAGCAAAGTCAAGAATGACTATCATGTGAGAAGGAGGGCATCAGAGATTTAATATTCCAGATGAAATATCCTTATCAATGATCTACCAAGGTATAGCTAGATTTGAGTCTAGTAGCACCTTAGAGATTTATTTATTTATTTGGATTTGTATCACGCCCTCCCCGAAGGCTCAGATCAACAAGATTTTCGTGGTACAAGATTTCAAGAGTCAAAGCTCCCTCCATCAGATACTAGATTTTTGGGGTGCAAAATTTCAAGAGTCCCTTCATCAGATACCTAATTCATGTAAGTGTATACCTGTGATCTCTCTCTCTCTCTCTCTCTCTCTCTCTCTCTCTCTCTCTCTCTTTCCTATCTATCATCTGTCTTTAGGGTGTTCAAGTGCAAACCTAGGCAAGGTTACATCCTAGTAAGACCACTGACTTCAGTGCACGTAGAGAGGTGTAACTCTGTTTCGGTCTGCATTGTTAGAGGCATAAAAAGTTTGTAAATTTTTAAAAACTAAAAAAAAAAGGCTTCTTTTGTTCTCTATTCTTCTCCCTCCCATCTCCAAAGTCTCATTTTTTTTCCTGGAGGCTGTGGAATGCCCTGGGGCTGACCTTTGATCAGAACAATGGAATGATGCATCTTGGAGTCAAAAAGGAAATACTAGATTATTTTCCAGGTTGCAGAAATTTAAAGTCTATCCTTTTTCCTCCACCCAGTTCCATTGTATATGATCTATATATAGATCTGCAGATGCCTAAGTAGACTATCTTGCTCAACAATACATACAGGAAAGCTCTTGGGACAAATGATCCAAGTATTTCTGGGGAATACATTAGCAGAAATCATACACGAGTAACAAAGACCTGTGAAAGATGAGTGTTGTTGGCCCACTGAAAATCAGCAATGTATATAGCTCTGAACTGATGGAATTAGTTATATTCTACACATTGTAATGAATTATCTTATCCAGGGTTCCATCTCCCCAAATCCCAAATCATTGTGCTAAAACAAGAAATGGTCATCTTAAAACAAGAAATGGGCATCATGCCCTGCCTGCTTAGATTTGTTAGCAGTACAATCACACCTACTTAGACTGAATTAGGGTCAAAGAGAATATGGGCCACACAGAAAAGAGAAAACATTCTTGACTGACAAAATGTGATGGAAGTCAGAATGTTTCAAATTCACATTAGTGGGAAATCTCATGTTGTACTCGCTTGAATCAGCAAGATATCAGACCTTTTTCCTGCACAGGATAGCTAACCGATTTCAAGAAAACAGGTCCAGACCAGAACCAGCAGGCAGAACTAGGTGGGGCAAACTCAAAGCAGAAATTGACACCTCAGACAGAGACAGAGCTTTGGAGGATTCGGTGGGTAGACTGAAGGTGGACGTCATGACCGAGGCAGAGCCAGGACAAAACCTGGTAGTTTATCAAACTCTGATGAGTTCTTAGCAAAACCCAACCAAATCTAGAATTTGCAGGCCTTTCAGGCCATAATATTTGATATAATGTAGTTTTCTTGGTCAGAACTAAAGTATAGGATGGTAAGGAATCCTTCTGTGCCATATCCATGCAACAATCAGGGATAAATGCTTGCATGTTCTAGGAATGACTCAGTGAGGAGGTTGTGAGTCAGATATGCTACATCTTTCTCATTTCAGTTATAATGAGCACAAGGCGAATTATCCAGGGTTGCCAATCTCCAGATCTCTCGGAACTGCAGTGGATCTCCAGATTACAGAGAACTGCTGGAGAAAATGGCAGTTTGTGAGACTCTACAGTAACTCTCAGACGCAATAAGTCCATTTATGGATTTTATTGTAGAAATCAGAAGAGCTGCAGGTGAATCAAACTCTTTGACAGTAATGGCAAATAATACAAATTCATGATATACGAGAACTCTAGTTCAGCCCACATTAATACGTCATGGTTACATGTGATAGAGACAGGTTAACAAAGTACCAATTAAAATGGTGTGAACATTTATCTGAAATACTTCCTACAAGGCCATGAGAACTTAGAAACGTGAATAATCTCCTGGCCTCCACGTAGGAGGACTCTTATACAGAGGTACAAAGCACTCTATCTACAATACACATTCAAGCATGTCTCAACCATCTCCCACATCCTGAGAATGTCAGAGGAGGATCTGTGTGAACCAGTTGATACATTGCTAGCAAGTGTTACATGAAGGATGGGAACTACAAGCAGGGATGAGAACAAAGAGATAAGCAAGCAAGCTATGTACATCAGAACACCAGTGTGCATGTAGTCTGACCCAACGACCCAACCGAGGGCATGACACTTAGAGATCTGATTCTGACAGTTTCAGAGGATGGACCTGTGACACCACATCCGTGTTGTGCTCAATCCCTAAACTCCACCCTCTCTGGGCTCTACCCACAAATCTCCAGATATTTACCATTCCTGGAGTTGGCAACCCTAGGATTCTCCTATATCCCACATGGGAAAGTGTGTGATGTCCAGATATAATGACTACTTATGTGATGTGAAATGTAACCCTTTATTATAAGGATGGAAACCGGCAGTCTGAGTCCCTCCCCTTTGATGTCATATGGGGAAAGAACCCCGCGGCCATTTGATGGGCTCAAGAGAGCTTATTTTTGTACTGGATTGTGTCTGACAAATTTTGTTGGTTATTTTTTTGCCCTGAAGAGGAATCTCTCATCAATCTTCTTTCAAAATCTCTTCACACTGGAATCCATTCTGTGAATGTTATTAATATGCCTATTGGAGAGGCGAGACATGAGCCGTTTTCTATCCGATAGCAATCGAGTTCTGCGCCCCAAACAAACGGCGGTGCCTTCCCTTCTCCTTCCTTCTGCTAGGAAAAAATAACAAATTAAAAGTGATAAACTTCAGAGCCAGGCTCTGTCAGGCAAGCAGATGTACCATCTATGAAGTCATAGCCAATTTCCCTCCCTTATCATTCAGCCACGGAGGGGGAAATATATATATATATTTCCTGTTTTTACATCCCGTCTGATTTTGAGACTCTCCCTGCAAGCTGGCAGTTTCACTGCCAGGCCACGGTACAAGAGCATTATACCCCCGGGAGCAGGGACTGATTTCGAGCCCAGGTGCTGAGCAATTTGAAATGCATGAGCTCCTTGTTGGGAAACAATCATTCCCTCAGAGAGTGTTATTGTTCTCATCGCGCCATGAACTGTGCATGCGGGGAATGTGCATTTCCTTGCTTTCCAGCTAATGCCTTGCATGCATATGCAAAAGGAGAGAAAATTGCCAACTCTTCTCTGATTTGTGGGATGCTCGCCTGATCCAAACCAGAATGTGGCATTCTGCTGTGCGGCTTTGCCTAGGAAGGGGAACCGAGGTAGTCGCAGCAACACCTGGACAAAAGGATCTAGGGACAAAAGCCAGACTCCCCAGTCTTGTTTGCTAGATCAGGGGCCGGGCAATTATGAGCTGCTGGGCATCTTTGGCATTCTGGAACAGGGTGGTGGGCGCAACCACAACATGGCTGACAGTGGAGACACACACACATATGGAAGAAACCCAAGTCCGGGGGCAAGTGGCACATTTTTTTTTAATATACTGGTAAAAAAGAGTGTGTGAGACAATAAAAGCAACACTGCAGCAGCAGCAGCAGCTGCCACTGAAACGATGGTATTTTAATCTACACAGCCCATCAGATCTCCAGTGGCCAATCAGAACCCCTGCCTGGCAGGAGCCCCATCTGGCCCCACCCACATTCTGAAAACACTTATCGGGCACCCGGAAAAGTGTCACTGGGTGCTGTGGTATCAACAGGCACCATGTTGGAGACATCTGAAAGGAGGAGGAGAGGGAGATTTATACCTCGCCCTTCACTTGGATTCTCAGAGCAGCTGACAATCTCCTTTTCCCTTCCCCTCCCCACAACAGACAAACTGTGAGGTAGGTGGGGCTGAGAGAGCTCTGAGAGAATGGCTCTTGAGGGAACAGCACTGAGAGAACTTGTGACTAATCCAAGGTCACACCAGCAGCTGCATGTGGAGGAGCAGGGAATCAAGCCCAGTTCTCCAGATTAGAGTCTGCCACTCTTAACCACTGCACCACACTGGATGGAAGTTTGGTCTGACCCAGCAGGTGGGTCTTATAGTCCTCAGATCAACACAAAATGGAAGTGTTTGTCAACCTGACTGAAATCAAACTCCCCAAATACAAAGTAGTTCCTGATCAAGCACTGTTAACAAATATGCTCTAGAAGGAGATGTTCCCCAGACTGTGGGTTCCTAGGTACATCCTGGCAGGGGAAATTCCTGGAGATTTGGGGGCATTCCATGGAGCAGGTAGGGTTGCCAAGTCCTTACCTTACGAAGAGCGGGGGAGTCCAGCGCTGCTCTGGGAGTCCATGCGTGTGTGTGAAGACCATGCGCGCCACAATTACATCCCCCGGAAGTGATGTAATCACGTTGGGCACGTTGGGGGCAGGGCCACAATCATCCTTTCCCTCGGATTATTGTGGCCCCGCCCCCAATGTGCCCGACGTGATTGCGCCACTTCCGGGTGATGTGCTGATGCCGGGCATGTCACGTGCTTTGGGGGTGGGGTTCCCCCGGGGCCCGATCCTCCGGCGGCGGGTAACGGGCCTCTCGGGCGGGGGTTTCCCCGCCCCCCAGAGGGACTTGGCAACCCTAGGAGCAGGGAATCCCAGCATGGTTCCTGCTCTCACTGTGGCGCCCACCAACACATTTTCTGGCACCCACCAAGTGTTTTTAGGAAGCTGGTGGGGCCAGGGAGGGTTTTTGGCCAACAAGAGAACTGTGACTTACCCAAAGTCACACCAGCAGCTGTGTGTGGAGGAGTGGGAAATCAAACCCAGTTCTCCCACTACACCGAACTGGCTGTACCTGAAATAGCCAAGGTCAACTTGACCAGGTCTGCAGGTACCCTTTGCAATCCAGGGGGAAGGAGAGGCATTAACAGAAGAGAAGGATACCTGAAGGGGTTGGATGGAGAGAAGTCATTGCTATGCTCAGAGGGACGATTCCCCAAGGCACTTAAGGAAGCAGTGGTCCACCCCTTCCTAAAAAAGTCATCTTTGGACCCGGCCGAATTGGCCAACTATTGGCCGGTTTCTAACTTGCCTTATCTGGGCAAGATGATAGAGAGGGCAGTGGTGGTTCAGTTACAGGGCTTTTTGGATGATGTTTCCACATTAGATCCCTTCCAGTCCCGCTTTTGCCCAGGCCATGGGATGGAGACGGCATTGGACGCCCTCACGGACGATCTCCAGAGGCCTCTGGATCGAGGCGGATTGGCAGTGCTGTTGTTGTTGGACCTGTTGGCTGTATTTGACATGGTCAACCATCAGTTACTGATCCACCGCCTCACCAATGTGGGAATTCAGGGGCTGGCCTTGTAATGGTTTGCTTCCTTCCTCCAAGTTGGGGACAAGAGGGTGGTGCTCGGGGAACAGCTTTCAACATCTATATTGCCCGGAGGCATGGGCTGGGTTGTCACCAGTATGCGGATGACACCCAGCTCTATCTGTTGTTGGGTGGTCAGTCCGACTCCAAACCGGAAGATCTGGACCAGGCGTTACAAGCCGTGGCTGGTTGGCTTAGACTGGGCTGACTGAAATTGAAGCTGACAAAGACAGAGGTTAGCGATCCCACTCCTGACCTTCAATGGGGCACCATTGGTGCCAGCGCTGGAGGTTAGGAGTCTGGGAGTGCTCCTGAATGCCACCTTAACTATGGAGGCTCAGGTAGCAGCCACTGCCAAATCGGCCTTTTACCATCTTCAACTGCAGGCAGCTGGTTCCCTTCCTCAAATGCAATGACCTGGCAATAGTGATCCATGCAATGGTCACCTTGAGACTGGACTACTGTAATGCTCTCTACATGGGGCTGCCCTTGTCTCAAATCCGGAAGCTGCAGCTGGTGCAAAATGCCACAGCCAGGCTTTTGATGGGGCTCTCTAGAAGGGAGCACATACAGTCTGTGCTGAAGGCATTGCACTGGCTGCCGATAGCATACCAGATTCATTTCAAGGTGCTGATTCTTAACTTTAAAGTCAGGGACCTACATACCAGAGGGACCACCTTTCTCCACATGTTCCCCAGAGAGTGCCACAGTCAGGGGCCCAGAACTGGCTGGCCCTCCCGGGTCTTAAAGAAGCTAGGCCACCACCACCAATGAAGAACATTGGTTGAAAGAGAGAGGGCCCTGGACTCCGGAAACTGCCACCAACAGCCTAAAGAACAGCAAGCCCTGTGAGGACAATCACAATGAATACTGAGAGCTGAGAACGTCAAATAATGGCTGTTACCATCATACGGAGACCAACGACTACTGGCACTTATTATGGTTTTAATCTGCTTTCATTGTACCTTATGTTTTAAATGTAACCCATCTGTTTTGGTGTGAGAGCCAGTTTGGTGTGAGAGCCAGTTTGGTGTAGTGATTAAGTGCGCGGACTCTAATCTGGGAGAACCGGGTTTGATTCCCCACTCCTCCACTTACAGCTGCTGGATGACTTTGGGCAAGCCATAGATCTGATAAGAGCTGTCCTTGAAAAAGAGCAGTTTCTGTCAGAGCTCTCTCAGCCCCACCTACCTCACAGGGTGTCTGTTGTGGGGAGGGGAAGGGAAAGGAGTTTGTAAGCCGCTCTGAGACTCCTTCAGGTAGTGAAGGGCGTGGGTATAAATCTTCTTCTTCTTTCTTTTACATAAGCCGCCCTGAGCTGGCTCCGGCTGGGAGGGTGGAGTAGAAATTTGAATGAATGAATAAGATAGAAGAATGTCGTCAACCCAGAGACAGAAAGTACAGAAATCATTTTCTATTTCTTATGGATGGGAGAGACTGCCAGATTTACGAGTAGGAATTTTTGCAGTGTACATAAAATATTTTTACAATACTATTATCTTTACCAGTATTACCCACACTCTGAAAGAAGTATTGAAATGCTAGAAAATTCCTCTTTACTGGGTGTGTTTCTTTTTTCTTTTCTTTTTTTTTTTTGTTTCTTAGTCTTTAGTTAATTATAGTATAATGGTTGAATCCAAGTGAGATATGTTGGAGAAGACTGAAGGAAAATACCACATTAACTAAATATCATAAATCTTTTTTTTAAAGTCTTCAAATGCAAGAAGAGGCCTCTACTCCGTTTCTACAAGAACGCCCAACCCAGAGACCATTGCAGTGCAAGTGTCATTTGTCTCCACATGTTTAAACACCAGCGATCAAACCAGTTCTGGCTTATTGACACCGTTCAAATCAGGCTTCACCACACACTTTTATTAAAGTGACCTATGCATTGCACTTGACAACAATGATAAAATATGTTGGGAAGTGTCACCATTTTTGACAATTAAGAGTTCAGTCAGAATGGGTGAGTCTCTCTTAGGGGTGCCAGCTTCTGATTTAAAAAAAAAATAAGGGCATCAAAGGAGGGCACATGAAGGAACTGAGGAAAGACCAGAGAGGTCAGAGGCGGAATACCCTCTGCCATGAGAGGCCGAGGATGGCACGCAAAAGCAGAGGACTCTTTGAATAATTGTTTCCCCCAGAGTTCTAAATTGACTAAGAATTACTCCCTTAACCAAGGAGACTCCACTCTCCCTTATCGGGTGGCTACTGATTATATGTATTTTCCCTGTTGTTCTTTCTCTTGGCTGGGTTAGAGTTCTAGGCATTTGGAGTGCTGAGGCATATCACTTTCGAAGGGGAGGGAGGGAGGGTTGCCAATCCTGGTTGGGAAATTCATGGAGATTTGGGGGTGGAGCCTGGGGAGAGCTGGATTTTGGGAGGGGTGGGACCCAGCAGAGTAGAATGCTATAGACTCCACTATCCAAAGCAGCCATTTTCTCCAGGGCAACTGATCTCTGAAGACTGGAGATCAGCTGTAATTCCAGGAGATCTCCGGGCCCCAGCTGGAGGTTGGTAAACCCCCCCCCAAGAGGAGATGTGACTGGCAGAGACGGCGAACCAGGCAATCACTAGAGAGAGGGAAAGGAATTCTCCAGTTTAGATTAAAACCCAAGCTGGGGAAGAACCAAGATGCTGAAGTGCTCATATTTAGCCATGCTGAGAACTTTATAGGGCCACCCCACCCACCCCGCTCAGGCATCCCTTCCTGCCCCCCACCCCCACCTGCCCCTCCACCTGCCTGTGCATCCTTTCCCCTGCCTGCTCGCAGGCTTTCCCACTCACCCCCATGCTCACAGTTGCCCACATGCGCTTTCCTTGATGGTGCTGGGTGTGGCATGCAGCCTGGAGCGCCACCACTGAGACTGTCTGGAACACCACCTACACGTTCTTCCCTAGAGGTGCTGGGCATAGGTGTGGAGTGGGGGAAGGGCGCTCAAGCAAGCAGGGCCGGCTCACTCACTAGGCGGACTAGGCGATCGCCTAGAGCGGGCCGGCCCTTAGGGGCACCAAATGGCACCTGGCCCCGTACTCTGGGAGTTTCTTGATTATTTGTGTTTTTCATTCTTCCTAAAATGCATTTATTTTTGAAAATTGGTGGGCGCGCCGGTGTGTGTGTGTGGGGGCGCCAGAAGGGATCCCCGCCTAGGGTGCAAAATAAGCTGGGGCCGGCCCTGCAAGCAAGTGGCAGAGAAGCTGTGTGGGTGGGCATTGGTGGCAGTGGCCCTTGCCAGTGCTGGAGTGAGCAACTCAGCATCCCTAGACTTGGGGGGGGGCTACATCACTCTGCGGGTGTATAAGGTGTTATCTCCTTGAATGGGATGCCTCTCTTGGTCTTAACCTGGGAGCTCCCCTCTGACCTCTCCTCTCACTCGCTGCACGTGGCCTTGCATGGAGACACACATCTCTGCAGGTCTCTTGTCTTGTCAATGGTCCACTGGGCAGTGTGTGTTGGATGTTAATATCCAGCAGTCAGATCATGATGATCTAAGTGACAGCAGGCAAGCTGCTGATAACAGGTTCTGACCGGTTGAGATCTGATAAGGGATGAGGTCAGTGACAATGACTCAGCAAGTAGCTGATTGGACAATTGTTGTATATAAGTGGACAAGTACTGCTCTGTACATTCTCTCTTTTGGATATGGTGTTTGGCGGAGCAGTTTGTCAGTGGATTGTATATATTGTAAATAAATCTGTAAATAGTTTACCACTGGACTTTGTTGGTGTGGTACTATACAGAATTTACTCTGCAGTGAGTGCTGGTGAGTGCTGGTGTGCTGGAGTGGCTGGAAAAGTCCTGGTGGCTGGTGTTGCTAGAAAGCTTCCTTACACGCACTGCACAACAGTGTGGATGGGGGATCCCGGGATTGCCTAGCTGAGGGATGTTCTAGCTCTTTAGTATGACCCAGGGTGCACCACGGGGAGGCGAGCTAGAGTAGCACCCCAAAAAAAGACTCAAAATCTGGGTAGTGGTATTTTGTGGGACGGCTGCCCAGTCAGTCCACAAGCATACCCTTACCCATTGAGTCAAGCCAGGGGAGGAAGGCCTCAGAAAGAGAGAGGGAGGGTGCGGTCAGACGGCGTGCTGGGAGCGGTTTAAATTGCTCTGGCCCTGATGTGGTCTTTTTTAACCTGGAGAATCACGATCACACTCACCTCCTTGCTTCAGATCGCTGCGCAGCCACATCTCTCCCTGCCGTCCACACACAGGAGCGTGTGTCGGTGTTTTTTTCTTCTTCTCTCAGTTTGGGCATGCACGCAGGCAGCCATCTGTAGAACTAAAATTTTCACGTATGCACAGAACAGCGATTTCCACTTCAACCCAACTGCTGTAACACTTCCCTTTAAACTTTAAAGGAACACTTCCCTTTAAACGTTTACCCTGAAAATGGCCTCCGTGAGATCCTGAACTCATCTAAAGGCTAAAACTAGGCACCGTTTAAACATTGTTTTTAATAATGTGGTGGTGGACCTCCGCCTATGCGCACACCTCCAACACTTTTTTGAAAATTGCGGGCGAAAATCGGAAGCCTCAGGCAGTTTTTGAGCGGGGAGGGGGTTTAAACCGGAAGTGGCTCGACACCAGAGGAGCAATCAGACGTCAGAAAAGTGCGACTGGAACCGTAGAATCAGGAAAACACCACTTGGGGACCTGGTATCAAAATACTCTGGGTTAAAGCAGTTTTGAGCCAGAAAGCGACAGCTGGGACAGGAGGCAGATGTTGTCTGTGTGACTGCATAGATAAAATCCATTTCTGAACTGGCACGACACCAGATCAAATGGTGCATCTGACCGCACCCGGAGGGGTGTTGCTGCTTGTCCACCTTGATCCTCCTCTCTCTGCAGCAATGCACCCAGCTGTCATTGTCCCATTTGAGGAACCTTAGCCTAGGTGCGGCTGCCCCTCTCATCATGGGCCCTCCCTCACCCGCCACCAGTGTTCCCTCTAAGCTTAGCTGAGTTGGTGTGAGCTAGCTCACAGATTTTTAGCCTTCAGTTCACACATTTTTGTCTTAGCTCAGGAAGGAACTAATTCATGCAGTAGCCAAAGCACCTGCCTACTCACAACTTTAATGCTGGTAGCTCACAAAGTACAATTTTTACTCATGGGACTCCGCAGCTCAGAGGGAGCCTTGCCCAATGCCCACCATCCACCCCTGCAAAGAAAAATGTCAATTTCTGTGGCACTCCTGTGGGTTTTTCTGGTTTTTGAATTGCATTCCACTAGCTTGTGTGAAAACTGGTTTTGCAGCATTCAGGTTTTGTTTGGGGGGGATGGATAGATGGTACCCAGTGCTGCACAGCTAGTGAGGTTCTACGGAAGTGTTCTGGGGAGGGTGGCCTGGGCGAAAGAATGCCAGTGCGGGGGGAGGTTTGGTGGGGCATCTGTCTGCCAATCAGAATGATTTGGGGGACATGTCTCTTTCTGTCTCTACTTTTAATTTTGGGAAGAGCATTTCTCCCCAAACTTCCCAGCACACAGACTAAGAGAGGATGCAGGCACAACAAGACTGTGCTCACCTCAGTCACACTCAAAGTCCAGGTCCGGGAAGCCAAACAGTGGCAAGTTGACCTTGAGGAAGACCAACTGCTCCACTGTCCAGGGCTTCAGGCAAGAGCAATGTGGGCTGACGATGTAGCCCGCATGTGAAAAGACATGCTCGCTCTGAATGCTTGTAGGAGGGCATGAGAGGAGCCCCTGGACTATGATAGAGAGGGTCGGCCAGACTGACTCCTTCACGGCCCAGTAGCTCAGCAGGCATGTGGACTGTGACTCACAGGGCTCCAAAGGTAGTCCCTAGCCATCATAGCTGCCATGTCCTGTCTCATGGGCCTGCTACTGCTCCCAGAGGGGCCAGCGAGCCACCCCAAGAGTTCCATCTCTCCACTTTTCGAGGTGGGGACCGAGGGGGATGTGGCCTAGCTGAGGAGGTTGGGGAAGAGCAACAGCTGTGCTCAGGGGTCGTTTCATAGAAAAAGAGCTAGGGGGGACTCATTAGCATATGCCACACCCCCTGACATCACCGGAAGTGTGTCATAAGGCCACACCCCCTGACATCACCGGAAGTGTGTCATAAGGCCACACACCCCGCCCCCAACGGTCCCGGCCGCTGGCGGCGGCCTTGCAGCTCCACTGCCGAGCTCCATGAGGGGCCCGGCGGTGTACCTGCAAGGCTGGGGGGAGTGCAAGGAAGCCCCGCGAAGGCTCTCCCTGGCCCCAGGCAGGCAAGGGTGGGGAGAGGCAGGGAGGAAGCAACTTACCCTCCCTCTTCTCCTGCCACCTTCTGGCTGAATGAGGGCCGGAAGCGGGGCACCTGGAAGCAGGGGGCGGGGCTTCGTCATGTGCCCCGCCCCCCATACCTCACCCGGGGGAACTGCGATCCCCTGCAATCCCCCCCAAAATGACCTCTGACTGTGCTGCTTTTGCCCCGCCCCCACTTCCTCAACTCCCAGCAACATGACCCCACTGGCCTGCCTGCATTCAACCTGCTGGGAGAGCGTGTCTCTCAGTGGTCAAACTCATTGGCCCGCTAGGCGATCCTGCCCTTTATGCATGGGTCACACATGCTTGCCAACATGTATGCCTTCTGCTTGTTGAAGACAGACTGAAAGCATTCCTTGAGGCCTTCTTTCAGCCTTCTCACCAGCGCGTACACCTCTGGAACAAGGTCTGCATGTCCCGTGCCTGGCTCCAACAACAAGGCCAACCCCTCACGTGAAACATGGGGACAACCAGAGCCAATCTCGCCATGTCAGACGAGAGCATGTCTATGTGGCTCTTGAAGGGCTCAAGAACCTCCACAGTCTGAGAAACGATCATCCACTCATCCTGGGTGAGTTGGTTCTCTTCCCGAATGACTCCGCTCTCTGAGATCAGGGCAATCAGGGCTCCCTTCTGCTCTATGAAGTGCCCCAGCATGGCGCCGGTGGAGTTCCAGCGGGTGCTGATGTCACCGAATAGGCAGGGCTCCAGCACGCCCAACAGTGTCTGTTTCTCACACAGCCAATAAGTACCCTTAGTGCTGCGTGAGATGTGGCCCACAATGTGCTGGCATTTCTGGAGGAGATGCCGGTAAGTGCAGAACCCGGTGACATGCTTGAGACTCTCTGATCCCTGCCCCAACAAGGCATCCTTCACCACAAGGTGGAGAAGGTGGGCCACACAGGGAATGCGTTCCGAGCCCACTGCCTTGACCACCACGATCATGTTGGTGCTAACATCTGTCACCATGAAGCCCATGGTGACATTGCTACCTACCCAGTCCTCTATTTGCCTACTGGTGCTGGCTCTGACGTTGGCCCCCATGTGTGACACGTCGAGTGGTTCAACATGCAGCAGAGCCTTGCAGTAGCTGGCCCAGGGGCTCTGTCCCTGCCTATCAGCTATTGCCCGCTCACCACCCACAATGTCACTGGGTTGCCACCTGTGGGCAGTCAGTGAGAGATACGCTTCATGCCCCTGTTCGGAGGTCCAGATATCCGACGTGAAGTGAACAGCCCTCCCTGCAGCATTTATTTATTTATATTTATAATTTCAACTTATAGCCCTCCCTCCCCGCAATGCAGGCTCAGGGCGGCTCACAAATAGGCGTATGCCAACACATAAAACAGTTAAAACCATAAAAACCATTATTACAAAATGACAACATGTTAAGTGCTCTAGATGTTCTAAAACGAAGACTTTCATCAAGATGGCGTGTCTTAGATGGTATATCCACTCAGTGTTATAAGCTCCACGTGGCACTGTCGTTCTCCTTTCCCAGGGCCAGTTAATAATGATGGTACGATAGTGGTGGCTCTACCCAAAGGCCTGGCGGAAGAGCTCCGTCTTACAGGCCCTGCGGAACTACGCCAGGTCCCGCAGGGCCTGGATCTCCTCCGGGAGCTCGTTTCACCAGGAAGGAGCCGCCACTGAAAAAGCTCTGACCCTGGTAGCGGCCAGCCTGGCCTCTTTGGGGCCTGGAATCTTCAGGAGATGTTGCGTCCCCAACCATGGGATAACTGTTCCTTCACGAAGTCCCTGGCAGCCCTGTAAAGTGAGGGCACCACGGTCCTGCTCATCGTGGTGCGAGAAGAAGCCATGTACCAGGGTGTGAGATACCTGAGCACAACACAGGACTCTCGACCACTGTGAAGGGGGACCCATCGACAATCATCTCAGCAATGCAGCGAGTGACCATCCTCCTACCGTGCTTCCTCCCCCCCCCGGCACGCTAGTGCCACCCTCACCAAACATCTCAGTGAGAGATGCCTGGCATCCCTCCCTTGCTGCGGCACTCTTTGGGAGAGCGCTGGAGGTGGTAGCTGCATAACTCACCTCCTGCTGGTGGTGGCCGCTTGGGCACCCCAGCGGCAGCAAGTCTCTCCCCCCAAAGAAGCTCCACCTGGTGATGCTTCCTCAGGTGGTACTGCATCCCGGCAGGTATGAGATGGCGCGGGTCCTTCCCATGGCTAATCTGGGTCCTACAGAGCTGGCACTGTGCATACTGTGGGTCCTCCAACAGCTGGAAGTACTTCCAGACATCGGAGGTGAAGTGAGAAGTGGAACCCTGCTGACCAGCAGCTCCGGTCACCACTTGAGCCTCCTCCTGTGAGGAGCTCAGGGCAGACACACCATGTCTTGGGGGAGCATGAGAAGATTGCTGACTGGGAGGGGGTTGAGGTGGGGGCACTCTGGGGTGTGTCTCCTCCACCTCTTCCTCCTCCACCCACTCCGGCATCCCCTCGTGCCCCTCACCAGAAGGCCTTCTGGAGACTAGAGAAACCGAAGCAGTGGGATGGCCAGTGCCTCTATAGCCCTCTTAGTCCGCGGAGTCAGCTCTGAAAACAGAGAACTGCTCCCAAAGCCAGGTAAACAGGAACAGCAATGGAGTCTAACCACTAGGCTTTCAAAAAATGACACTGTCCTGTGATCAGGGCTGGCTCACTCACTAGGTGAACTAGGGGTTTGCCTAGAGCGTGCCGGCCCTTAGGGGCACCAAACTGCACCCGCCCCCTCAAAAAAGCCCCCCTACCCAGCGCGACATATTCCTGTGACCTGCCAGCCTGTGAGAGGCTCCGCCAGCAGGGGCCAGGAAAGGCGCTGGGCAGCTGGGTGAGGCAGCAGCCGGGCAACGTGGGTCAGTAGGCGGCAGCACCCGAGTGAGGGGGGTGATGCATGGGGGGAGGGGGCGGCACATGGGGGGCGCCAGAAGGGATCCTCGCCTAGGGTGCAAAATAAGCTGGGGCCAGCCCTGCCTGTGATTGGCCCAAAGAGGATGCAACTCACCCCTATTGGGTAGAGTTGAGTCTCGCTCCTGCCTCCCAAGCAAGGAAGGTGGTGTGCAAAGCAAGCTGCAAATGCATGGCAGTGATTGACTGAAACTGGCCTCCTCCACCCCTCCTCCTCCCTGGAACCAGGGAAGAGGTGGGGAAAGGCCAGTTTAGGCAGGAAAGGCAGCAAGAGGCTCTTGCTGCCTTTCCCTGGATGTTTTTCGGGCAGCCTAAAGACTGCTGAAAGCCGCTGAATAATTTGGCGGCTTTCTTTTGGCTGGCCGAATCAGACCAGAGAATCTGATTCAGCCAACAGCTAGCTGAAAGGGGGCCAAATCAGCGGCTTTTGGCCACTGATTCAGTTCAGCCAAGCCGAATGCACAAGCCATTTGTGTCACCACATATTATTTTTTTTAAAAAAGGATTTATTTGTTCCTCTAAGTTCCTAGTCCTCAACACAGAGACCCCAGTGGAGCCACAAGAGCATCTGACTCCTCTGCTTGGTTCTCAAGACATTAAATATTTCGCGTCGTGGGAGGAAGAGCTAAAATGTCACCCAACAATGAGCACTAATGTGTTGGGAATGGAAGCAGAGAAGGAAGAAATTGTTAAGGTATCTTTTTTAATGTTGTAAAGTGTTTTGGGGGGACTTGATAGCCCACTTTTCTACTATCAACCTAATTTTTTAAAAAAAAATCATTTCCACAGAAGAGGTTTTGTGTCACAGAGTTCGTTTCAACGTCCCCAAAAGGGGTTGGGTTTCAGATTTATGCGTGCCATTGCCTTCTCTTTTGTCCAAAAATATGGCACATTTTGACAGCATACGTGGGCGTACTTTGATATTTAATGATCACCAGTTAAAATATGAGAAAAGGGTTTAAATTATTGCAACACTTTTTCCATCCCAAAGTGCCAGAAATATTATTCTGGGCTTTCATTGCTTTCATTTTGTGGTAGTGGAACATCGGAAGAACGGAAGAGTTCTCTTGTCTGCTTCAGGAAAAAAGAGAAATTGCCTGTAAGTCGAACCGCTATGGCAAGTTCCTGATAGGACGAATTTTCCTCCCCTTTCAATAATTTAGCTTTCTCTCCCCCATTTGTATGCTTCCTTTCTCCGAGTCCCAGCTCTAAGGGTCATCTATATTGATTTGCTTCTAGTGTCAAGATAAAGCCATGAACTGTAGGAAAAAAGCCGAACGGTAGTTGAGCCAATTAGATAAGCCATAATACTCGGGTGGCAGAACAAGTATTAATAAAAAGCTTAAAGAAGGAGAAATCCTATTTTTTCTTCTTCTTTTCATTTGAGTGAATCCCCGGACTTTCACTCTGCCGATTTCCCTTTCTCTTGAGCCCAACTCAGTCTGCAAGGAAAGCGGGAGTTTTCACGCCCCCAAAAGGAGTGAATCAAGAAATGACAGTACAATATAAAGAGAAGAGACACCTACACACCATATCCACTGCCTCCCCATCGGGGAAATTGATCAAACACGAATATGCATGTAACGTCGGGGAAAGTATGAGGGAATTGTTAAAGGGGTTGCCATGGCTATGGTGGGAAGCATCCAAGAAAATACAAGAGTAAGCTATTAATCATGGTCGAAAAGAAGACATTTTTTTTTAAAAAATCTGCATTTAGTGAGATAATACAGTAAATAAAAACTTTTAACTCTAGAAATTCCTTCCAGGCAGAAAGAGAACTATCTAAAAATATGGTTTCACTCTGGAGGCAAGTTCTAGTCTTGGACGTGTGGGACTCATGACAAAGTAACCAGCTCAAAAATCAATTTGCTTGATATGCGGGGGGGGGGGGTTGCAACTTATCAGGTCTATGACAAACACAATGTTTCACTACCAGCCTCAACCAGGATCTGGCCATACATGGCATCAGGAGATAATCCAGAAAGGAAGGAAGCGTTTGATTTCTACTGAGTGCTGCTTTTACTACCTAACCTGAAAAAAGACTCCTTTGCCATTAAAAGGAGAGATAATCCAAAAATTAAAATTTCATATCTGCCTTCAGGCCCTGCCCTGGATGGCCCAGGCTAGCCAAAGAGTTTCTGGTGTGGGGGGGGGGGGGGGGGGGGGGTTGCAACTTATCAGGTCTATGACAAACACAATGTTTCACTACCAGCCTCAACCAGGATCTGGCCATACATGGCATCAGGAGATAATCCAGAAAGGAAGGAAGCGTTTGATTTCTACTGAGTGCTGCTTTTACTACCTAACCTGAAAAAAGACTCCTTTGCCATTAAAAGGAGAGATAATCCAAAAATTAAAATTTCATATCTGCCTTCAGGCCCTGCCCTGGATGGCCCAGGCTAGCCTGATCTCCTCAGATCTCGGAAGCTAAGAAGGTCTGGCCCTGGTTTCCACATGGATGGGAGACCAGCCAATGTTCCCTCTAAGCCGTGGAGTCTTGTGAGCAAAAATTCCACTTTGTGAGCTCCTGGCATTAAAGTTGTGAGCGAGCCATTTGGCTACTGCATAAATTAGTTTGCTCTGGAGCCCTCCTTCCTGAGCTAAGACAAAAAGATGTGAGCTGTAGGCTAGAAAACTGTGAGCTAGCTCACATTAACTCAGCTTAGAAGGAACAGTGGAGACCACTTGTCAGAGGATGATAAAATTACTGTTCCATCAACCTATCAGTTCTGAACAGCTGTATGCCACGACATTTGAAAGGAACTGGGCTATGGCAAAGGTGGTATTTTTTTTGTTTACTTTTCAGAAACCTTGTCACCCTAGTGGGGGTGACACAGACGGCAAACGTTCAAGAGGGATACTCAGCTCATTTCTGTATTCTGAATGGATACAGCAATCAAGTAGTATATAATCTATAGTCTCTTTTTTCCCACTGCCACATGGGCATAACTTTTCTGAGTATGGTTGCTTTACATAATGTCTGCTGGTAACTGCTAATGGCCTTACATTTAGATGTCCAATGGTAAAATCTCTTCTATGCTTTGAAACAGTTAGATTTTCCATATAATCTGGCAATTTTTGGTGAAGTGGAATTCCAACTGCAGCAGAGGAACAGGTATGTCTGGACCTTAAAAAATCAAGCTTCTCAATGTGTTCTTTCACAGTATTGAAAAGTTCTTTGATGTCCCAGTAGTAGAACATATCCAGAGAGATCTTGAAATAGTGTAGTCTGGAATCCAGGCCCGTAGCTATCGCGGGGCCCATGGAGCCCGCCCCCCTCCGCAGTTTTCATGGGCTCCTCCCCTGATCTTCAACTCCCCCTCCCTCCCCCCTTCAGGGACCTGTGAGCCTCCCTGGCCAGCTGCAAAGCATCAGCTCCTCTGGCCCAAACAGCCCAACGCCTACTTAACCAAGAGCTCAGCCCCACTGACTTCCATGGGACTTGCTCCCCACTGGCATCCAGGAGCCCAGGCCGAGTACCGTAGGCGGCGGCCAATGCAACCGGCCACTCACTCACTCTCTGCTCCTGCCCAGGGCCGCCTCCCCTTCCTGCAACCTGGGAGGACAGCCTGGCCCTCCCCCACACTCCAGCTGCCGCCCCCGCAATCGCCGCCAGCCCCCTGCTGGCTTCACAACCCCACTGCAGGCTGCTTCGTGCAGGTTCAGGTGACTCCCGCTGTGCTTCTCTCTCCCCAACTCTTCTGGCCTTCATGGCTTCAGGCTTCCCTCTCCACCCCCTTGTAATCAGCAGTAATGGGGGGGGGGAAGAATGAAAGTTATAGATATTTGCCCCCCACACACACAGGCATAGTGCTGCCTTTCTGAAGAGGAGCGGAGAGGATCGTGCCAGAAACAGCACAGGGGGGGGAAGGGAGGGGATGTTTCTCCTGATGGCAGGCCCCCCCCCCGAGAAAAAAGTTGTTAGCTATGGGGCTGCTGGAATCCAACCATTTGTTCCGAGCTGTATAAGATTTATCCCGTCTTACCAGATACAGGAGTCCCTTGGAGGGAGTAGCTCTTAAAGTTTTGAGCTTCCATGTGAGCCCTCTGGTCCAAGCTTGAGCTGCGAGGGATTTCAGGACAAATTTGGTCTGCAATGCAACCCCTGACACACATTTAATTGGGAGACCACCAAGGGTTGCTACACAGAGGCAGGCCATGGCAAACCAGCTCTGAACGACTCTTGCCTTGAAAACCCTACGGGGTCAACATAAATTGGCTGCGACTTGACGGCGCTTTCCACTACCACCGTTTACCTTCAACACTCCTGAAAGGGGAGTATCTACACCTGTGAAGCCCTATATGGTCGAGGGTCTGCCTACCTACGGGACCACCTTTCCCCATACATCCCCCAGAGAACACTGAGGTCAGGGCTGCAAAATCGCCTGACTCTCCCTGGTCAAAAAGACGCCAGACTGGCCATCACCAAAGCCAGGGCCTTCTCAGTGGCGGCTCCACACTGGTGGAATGAGCTCCCGGAAGACAACAGGGCCCTGCGGGACCTTTTACAGCTCTGCAGGGCCTGTAAAATGGACCTCTTCCACCAGGCCTTCGACTAGGAGCCGCCAGTGATGAATGAGCACTAAGAAAAACTATGGATGCTGGCCTGGTTATACTGGATCACTGTACAGCGATCGCTATCTATATTGACCTGCACTTTACTTGTATATTGTTTTATGTGGAATTTTATGGTACTGCATTCTGTACTGGGCTTTATTGTATTTTAACTTGTTGTACACCACCTTGAGCCTCCCTTTTTGTGCTTTTGTCAAGTTTCCCAAGGTGTTCTGGGTGAGAGGGACTTTTCTGTTCGCTTCACGATTTATATTAGTTGAACGCCTGTGACAATTCGGAGATGTTTTTAATTTTATTTAATTTTAATCGTTCATTAACTGATTTTCTTCCTTATGGAACTCAATGCAGTTTACAATATAAATAAAATACACAGAGTACATAACAATACAAAAAAACCCCACCACAAAATTTAAAATCACCATTTTAGGACTGCTTTAATCAAATGCAGTCCAAAATAACACTGACTTCAGCTGCCACCTAAAGATGGGAAGTGAAGGGTCCAGGCTCACCCCAATGGAGAGTTTGTTCCATAATTGTGGGGCTGCCAGTGAAAAGGCCCCGTCTTGTGTATCCACCAAATGAGCTTCCTTGATTGGTGGGACAGTCAGGAGGGCCTCTCCTTGTGATCTTAACTCCCGGGCAGGAACATACGGGAACAGATAGTCCTTCAGACACCCCAGTCCCAAGCCATGCGAGGCTTTAAAGGTCAGAACCAATACCTTGAGTTGGGCTCACGATCTTGAGTCTTAATTAAACTTTTATTTGAGTCCCTTATTCATCTGAGAAAGAAGTCCTGGATTTTCTTCACATTTCGTTTTAGGCACAATTATGGTGGCACAAATATGGTGGCACAATTATGGTGGCCCTGACTGTTCCCTGGAAGGCCAGATAATGAAACTGAAGCTCAAATACTTTGGCCACCCAATGAGAAGGGAGCACTCACTGGAGAAGACCCTGATGCTGGGAAAGATCGAAGGTCAAAGAAGATGGGGACAGCAAAGGATGAGATGGTTAGACAGTGTCAGAGATGCAACGAACATGAAATTGAGCAAACTTCAGAGGACAGCGGAAGACCGGAAGGCCTGGCATGATCTGGTCCATGGGGTCGCAAAGAGTTGGACTCAACTGTGCGACTGAACAACAACAATAGTGGCACTTCTAGACCTAAGGTTGCCAACCTCCAGGTGGCAGCTGGAGATCTCCTGGGACTACAACTGATCTCCAGGCGATAGCGATCAGGTCACGTTGAGAAAATGGCCGCTTTGGAAGGTGGACTCTATGGTCTTATAGCCCATTGAAGTCTCTCCTCCTCCCAAACCCCATCCTCCTCAGGCTCCACCCCCACATTTCCAGGGATTTCCCAACCCAGAGTTGGCAACTGTATCTAGGCGGCAGGCAACTGTTTTGTACTTTACCCTCAGGTCAGCCCCAAAGGAAGACAAAGTCTCTGGTGCTGGGTTAAACTAAGGCTTTACTAATTATTCAAAGATGTTATGTAATAGGTAAACTCCTTTATTTAATGTGGTCACCCGAAGAGTCTACCCAACAGGTTCACCAGAGTTTGAGCAATCCCACCCTGGCTCTCTTTCTAAAGGAGATTTCATTATGGCTTCCTTGGCCCCGCTCGCTAACCACAGTGATCTGTTTCTATATCATCTAGTCTGTGGTATAGGTTGTAAAGGTAAAGGTTCCCTTGCTCAAAAGCCAGTCGAATCCGATTCTAGGGTTGCAGTGCTCATCTCCGTTTCAAAGCCGAAGAGCCAGCGCTGTCCGAAGACATTTCCGTGGTCACGTGGCTGGCATGACTAAACACCAAGGCGCACGGAACGCTGTTACCTTCCCACCGAAGTGGTCCCTATTTATCTACTTGCAATTTCTTGCTTTCGAACTGCTAGGTTGGCAGGAGCTGGAACTAGAGACTCCGTCATGCGGCACCCGGGTCTCGAACTGCTGAACTACTGACCTTCCACAGCCTGCAGTTCAGCGTCTTAACCACTTGAGCCACCGCAGCTCAAGTTGTAACAGATCTTCTATTAGTGCAGTTTTAAATCAACTTCAAGCATTCTGAAGGGACACTGGACCCTTCTGACCTTTCCTTTCAGTTTCTTCTTTAAATAATTTCCTCACAATTATGAAGTTGTCTCTCTTGAAGTTAATAGGGAGCTGTGCTGGGCTTTACTGGCATCTTTCTGCTCATGTGTATGTCGAATTTGATAGCCCTGTGGTATTTTCCCCCCTGAATAGTTTGATTACTTCTCTCTTCTGCACCAGATTCTGGGTATGACTCAAAATCAAATCTAGGGTCACCTCCCCTCTTGTCAACTCCTTCAGCGTTCTACTGCACAGTTATTTGTCACATGTAGAAATTTCTTCTGTCACAATTTGGGCAGACATTTTCCCAATCATTGTGAGGGAAGTCGAAGTCCCTCATTACAACAACATGATCTCCTTTAACAGCTTCTCTAACTTAGTCTTCTACCCTTATATCACTCTTGGAGGCGGGGGGGGGGGGATTGTACCCACCAAGCACTAATTTACTTTTTGGGCCTGGTATTTCCGCCCACATCAATTATGTGGAGGCATTTGTTCCTCCTATGCATTCTAATTTATCAGACTCTAGCCCTTCTTTTAGACAGAGAATAACACCCCCAATATGGTCATCCCTACCCTTCCTGTAGTATTTGTCTCTAGGCATGACAACGCCCCACTGATTCTCCACATAACACCAGGTTTCAGATCTGGCCATTACTTCTATGCCTTGTTTTAGTATTAAACATTTCAGTTCCTCCATCTTGGCTCAGCAGTTTCTAGATTTGGTAGGATAACAGTGATACACCCACATCCCTTTTAAAATACCCTCACTGCATACAATTGTTCCTTTGACTGTTGACTCCTGTAGAAGGGGGTCGTTGGTTACTGAACACTCACAAACATTTCTGTTCTGTCCCATTAGAGGATCTGATAAATTTCCTTTGTTATCCCCAGAGGATTACTTTTCCCAAACTGGGGTCTCCACCACCCCTCTCAGCTTTCCCCCAAGGGGCCCTGCTGTTCAGGGTTCCTTTTGGCCATCATGTTAAAAAATAAAAGAAGAAGGAAATATGATTGGCATTCCAACATGCCTGGATCGTTTCAATGTCAAGCAAAATCTTTGTTCTTTGTGTGTGTGTGCGTGTGTGTGTGTTTCTTTTCCTTTTCCTTCACCCAATGTCAAACGTAATAGGAAGGGCATTGTTAAAAATTGTAACAGGATTTCATTTACCCTCACAAAAGCCATGAAACTCAGAGCGGCAGCTTTCCTTTCCATCCTGAACTCATTTCATGGCACCTGTAGGTATTACAGAGGCCCAAAAAAAGACTTGTGTGATCTTATTGACCATATGTGCCATAATCCTACTTAAACACAAAAGCTGTGTAAAAATAATCCATCAGAAGCCAGGAATGACAGGGGTAAGGCTTCTTACTCTGTCCCTAACACAGTTTCACATACCCAAGGACTGCATTTAATACTCTTATGTTCCTGGCCTGAATCATAGAAGGGCACACAGTCTTTGTAATGCAGGTTCCTCTGTCTGGCCATGGTTTTAAATCCAGTTTAAATTAACGTTTGTGATGTGATTTCTCCCTAAAATCAGATCAGTTATAAAATATGAATAAAGTCAGGTGGACACCATATTTAGACGTTTTCAGAAGATACAGCATTTTATTTGCCAGGGCGTTTAACAGGGCATAGACGTTAGGCAGTTTGGTGTAGTGGTTAAGTGCATGGAATCTAATCTAGGAGAACCGGGTTTGATTCCCCACTCCTCCACTTGCACCTGGCTGGATGACCTTGGGCAAACCATAATTCTGGCACAGCTGTTCTTGAAAAAGAGCAGTTTCTGTCAGAGCTCTCTCAGCCTCACAAGGGTGCCTGTTGTGGGGAGGGGAAGGGAAAGGAATTTGAGACTCTGAGACTCCCTTGAGTAGTGAAGGGCAGGGTATAAATCCAATCTCTTCTTCTTCTTCTTCTTCTTCTTCTTCTTCTTCTTCTTCTTCTTCTTCTTCTTCTTCTTCTTCTTCTTCTTCTTCTTCTTCTTCTTCTTCGAGGGGGTACTTGAGGTTTTATTTTGTATGTTTTAAATTGAGATTCCCTGACCTGGATGGCCCAGATTAGCCCAGTCTTGGCAGATCTCAGAAGCTAAGCAGGGTCGGCGCTGGTTAGTCCTTGGATGGGAGACCACCAAGGAAGTCCAGGGTTGCTACGCAGAGGCAGGCAAGGGCAAACCACCTCTGAACCTCTCTTGCCTTGAAAACCGCACAGGGTTCCCCATTTGTCAGCTGCAGCTTGACAACACTTTACATACAGAGCGAGAGACACACAGACACACACGAGTGAAGTTTTTAATTGTGGTTTGTAAGCTACCTTGAACCAAATTTTAAAAAAACCAGATATAAAAATTTTAATTAATAGATGGATAATACATAAATTCAGGGGTTTCCAAACTTAGGGGAAATGTTACCACCTTTGGTGAGCTTTGAAAAAGGGATAGATCTTAGTAGAGCACAATGCCATAGATTCCACCCTCCAAAGTAGTTGTTCCCTCCAGTGGAACTGATCTCTGTCATCTGGAGATCAGTTGTAATTTGGGGAGCTCTCCAGGCCACACCTGGTGGTTGGCAATTTTATTTTCTGTCCAGACCCGTGAAGAGAAGAAGAAGAAGAGAAGAAGAGACTGGATTTATACCCCACCCTTCACTACCTGAAGGAGTCTCAGAGTGGCTTACAATCCCTTTCCCTTCCCCTCCCCACAACAGAAACCCTGTGAGGTAAGTAGGGCTGAGAGAGCTCTCTTGAGGTCTGCTCATGAGAGAACAGCTCTGAAAGAACTTATGACTGACCCAGGGTCACACCAGCAGCTGCATGTGGAGGAGTGGGGAATCAAACCCAGTTCTCCCAGATTAGAGTCCACCAAACTGCAGGAAGGAGGGAGGAGAGAAATAATCTGTAACTTTGGGTTGGGGAAGAAGGAAGCTATTATTGATGGTGATGTTGCATATGTCATTGTGCATAGTTTAAAAGCCATTCTACACTTTATCCCAAAGGAGGTACTATACTAATCTGGTAGAATTCTGGCCTGTTTTATTTCAGGCACTGGCTCCCCTTTTCTCTCCTTGAAGATAGATTCAGGTGGGTAGCCGTGTTGGTCTGAAGCAATAGAACTAAGTTTGAGTCCAGTGGCACCCTTAAGACCAACAAAGTTTTATTCTGGGTGTCAAGTATTGACTCAACGCCGTTGTAAGTAAGTGAAATCAGCTTTATTATCAACAAGAACCTCAGAAGAACACACAACAACGAACAGTGGAGCATAGCTCCCTTTTAAACTATCCCGGGCTGAGGTAGCCACAACCTAGAATAGTTAAGGACCAATAGCATCTCTCCCTTATTATAATTGAGTATGAAAGTTCTATAATTGAGTATGAAAGTTCTATAATTGAGTATGAAAGTTCTATAATTGAGTATGAAAGTTCTATAATTGAGTATGAAAGTTCTATAATTGAGTATGAAAGTTCTATAATTGAGTATGAAAGTTCTATAATTGAGTATGAAAGTTCTATAATTGAGTATGAAAGTTCTATAATTGAGTATGAAAGTTCTATAATTGAGTATGAAAGTTCTATAATTGAGTATGAAAGTTCCTGATGGCACTGGTATTTCTGGCCACTGTGTGACACAGAATGTTGGACTGGATGGGCCTTTGACCTGATCCAACATTGGCGTCTCTTATGTTCTTATGTTCTTATATGAACGTTCTAAATTTCACATCCTTAGTGTTAGGCCGGAAGAACTGCCACTCAGAACACACTGGCTGGGTTGACTGGCTGCTTTGTGCAGTCCCGCCCAGCGTTCCAAGGTCATTTGCATGTGGAAGCTGATTGGACTTCACTCCATTCCACACCTCAAACTCACCCCCCC
>NW_015164191.1:591704-618463 GCF_001447785.1 Gekko japonicus
CCTGGAGTTTTGGGGGTGGAGCGTGGGGAGGGTGGGGTTTGGGGAGGGGAGGGACCTCAATAAGGTATAATACCCTAGAGTCCACTAAAGCAGCCATTTTCTCCAGGGGAACTGATCTTGATCATCCAGAGATCAGTTGCAGGGGTCATTTCTTGCCAGAGTGCAGCAGAGCAGTGCTCCGGCAGTCAGGAGCCCGGGGCACCCTCCCCACCCCCCACTGCCATTCAGGTAGGGAACCCAGGCATGCTTGCATGCCTGCCCTTTGTCAGGGGGTGTGGCATATGCAAATGAGTTATGCAAATGAGCTCCTTGTCAGACTCACAGCAAACAATGAAATACACTCTTGCAAGAAGGTTTTATTTTATTGAAGCCATGAAGTACTTAGAACAGATTTTCTGTTCAGAATAACACAAGGTGCTTGAGACGGGTATAATAAAGCAAGTTTAAAATAACATGGGCCAATAGATATGGTTCCTGCGCCCGCCCTGAGGACTCCTCGCGTGCTCAAACCCTGAGAAAGCAACGGTTGTAGCTGATTAAACAATTATTCTATTCTCACACTACTACTGTTCATTATAGACTAAGCAAAAAGCCTCCAAACGCAAACCACCTGTAGCCTTGGCAGATAAGGTTTCTTCAAAGCACTGCTAGCGTACATGGAAAGGAATGCAGTTGAAGATGAACGCATGAGGGTGAGGGGGGACATGCGTACAAGAGTCTAAGCGAGCCCAAGGAAAGAAAGGGGGGGGAATGGACACATCTCATATGCATGGAAAATATTGGCAGCTTGCTGACACTCCTGCACCTCTTTTTCTACGCAATGACCCCTGATCAGTTGTAATAGCGGGAGATCCCCAGGTGCCAACCCTACAGCAAAAGGAAGAAGAGTCTAGTGGCACCTTCAAGATGGGTAACATTTTATCCCAGCATAAGCTTTTGTGGACTAGGGTCCACTTTTCCAGAGTACGATGATGTACTCTTCAAATGCTCGTTTCAGCTGCAAGGGAAGTGTGAGGACCAGGGAATCCTTGTTCATATTTGGAGGCCGTCTCCTCCGATGTGTCCCTGTGCACCAGCTAAGGCCTTCAGGCTGCCATCCATTGGCTCTCCCACCACTCAGCCATTGCTCAGGCCTCTTCCATTGCAGCTCTACCCCTGTGGGCTCCCTGAAGAGGTGGGGGGGGGGTCTTTGGAGATCTTCAGGAGTCACTGAAAGGCCTGTTGAGGAGGGGGAGAGATTTGAGGGGTTTTTGTAAATTGACAATGTTTTTAGCTAATATTGTCAGCTGCCTTGAACCAGATGGAAAGGCAGGATATAAATGTCTTAATTAGTAAATAGCATCAATAAATTAGTTGAGAATGAGCTAGAAGCTGCTGTTTCATTTTAGTTTTCTGAGTTGCACATTTCCCTTTCCCCTCCTATCTCTAACTTTTCAAGTTCTTAGAATATACTCTTTACAGCTGGATCCAGTGTGGATTCAGTCCTGAGGGGCTTTTAAATGCCAAAATTTCCCCATGGCCAGTCGTTGCTCACACCACTTAACACACATGGATGGCTGTGAAGGGAAAGGCGGATCCCTTGTTGGAGACCAGGGAACTTGTCCAAAGGGTGATTTCCCACAGCACTGCTCCCACAGTCTTCTCTTTGCCCCGATGGTATGTGTCAATATCACACAAGCTGCTGCACAACCGCATTTTGCTTCGCAGCTTTGTGCGATTTCCCCCGCGTCTACTCAATCCTGTTTTTTGTGGATTGAGTAGACGCGGGGAAAATCGCACAAAGCTGTGGGGCAAAATGCAGCCGCACAGCAGCTTGTGTGAAATTGACACGTACCATCGGGGCAAAAGGGAGGAGTGAGCGTAGAGCAGCGCTTGTGGGAAATCACCCCAAGTGTCCTACCTGAGGCACATCTGTGCACACATGAGTGCAAACACACACACACACACAATGGGCCACGGAGATCCAAGATTGTTCCAGGACAGCCAATGAGCAGGGTGGCACCTGGAGATCTCCTGCTGTTACAATTGATCTCCGGATGAGAAAGATCCGTTTCCCTGAAGAGACTGGCTGTTTTGGAAGGGCCACAAAGGGTTAACCATGGAGGCAGTTGGGCTAAAGAGCAGAGGATCTGAAGGGACTGGGCATCATGCATAAAGCCTTTTGAAACTCTTGCACGCCACAGCAAATCCTGCTGCAGAGTCAGGCCCTCCAAAGACCAAAGACCTAGTGTGGTAAGTGGACCCAGAGAAAACGTGGCTTAATGCTGAAGCCCTGGCTGTCATAACTGTTGATGCCTTTGGATTAGCCATTTCCAGACGGACGCTCTGCTCTTGATCTAAGCAAACAAAAAGGATATTCAAATTTCATTCTTTATCTCCATCAACCACTGCTTCGTTTGCCAGAGACCACTAATGGATGATGCATTACACAGAAATGAGAAGATAATCTAATCACATTTATTATTATCATCTTCTTTAATCTACCACTCTCTGGCAAACATGACAACAACCCCCCCCCCCAAAAAAAAGATCCTCAGCCTGTAGAGATGACATCAACAGCCCCCGGAAGGCCTGAACCGAGATGACAGGCAAACTGAAACAGGGCAGAGTCCATCTACCCACACGTCGGAATCACACAAGGCAGAGTTTCCTCAACATTTCACGTGGCACAGAGGTGTGGGTTGTATATATCTGAAAACTCCTCCATGGAGAAGGGGGGGAAACCAACTTCTTGCAAAATATCATGTGAAGAAGTAAAGAAAGAGGAGGTCCATGGCCGGTGAGATTAAACTGCAATTGCTGCATTTATCATTTCATTCTTGAATACAGTATTGGGATCCTTTTTAATATCCTACCCAATCGGGTTCTATAGGATTATTGTTGGCTTCTGAAAGGTCCATTAAAGTCCTGAAAGTAGAAAAAAAGGAAAGAGGCCACTAGCAAAATCCCCCCTTTTCTTTTGTGTTTGAACTGTGGGATATTAAGTGTCACTCTTCGTATCATGGTGTGGAGACAGTGGACAGAGAGCCCACCTCCTTCCTTTCACCTCACACTGGAATTTGCAGTCACCCCATAGAAATGATTGACAGTCGATTAATAAAGGTAAAGGTAAAGGTTCCCTTGCTCGAAAGCCAGTCGAATCTGACTCTAGGGTTGCAGTGCTCATCTCTGTTTCAAAGTCGAAGAGCCAGCGCTGTCCGAAGACATTTCCGTGGTCATGTGGCCGGCATGACTAAACACCAAGGCACCCGGAATGCTGTTACCTTCCCACCAAAGTGGTACCTATTTATCTACTTGCAATTTCTTGCTTTTGAACTGCTAGGTTGGCAGGAGCTGGAACTAGAGATGGGAGCTCACTCCATCATGCAGCACCGGGTCTCAAACTGCTGAACTACTGACCTTCCACAGCCTGCAGTTCAGCGTCTTAACCACTTGAGCCACCGCAGCTCCAGTCGATTAATAGGGACACTTTCCATCTCCAGTCAATCGGGACAAAATCTCAGAGATGGCACCAGTCTCACCCAAGGTACTTTTCTGCCTGTCCCATTTCTAGCAGGTAGAGGAAAGCCTCCTGTTTTGTAGGCAATTAACATTCTTGTTTGTAGAGCAGAGCTAGGGAGGCACAGCAACATTGGCATGCGAATGGTGTCTTCTTTCCTGGAATCTTCAAATGGGGGAGGTATTTTAAATTAGAGAACATGTTAAGGCTTACCCTCCATCTTCGATGGTGCCACACTGGTGCCATTCTCTGCAAACAAATCATTGCTGTTCTAGCTTCAGATGCATTCAAAATCGCCATGGTTTGGTGGCCATGACTCTTCTCAAATCATCCATATTTTCCAAGCCAGTTCAGTTCAGAACATAGGAATGTAAGAAGATCCCTGCTGGATCTGACCAAAGGTCCATCGAGTCCAGCATCTTGTCTTATGTGGTGGTCAACCAGTTGCCCTGAAGGGCCAGCAAACAGGACATGGAGGCCGAAGCCTTCCCCTGATGTTTCCTCCAAGTACTGGTATTCAGAGGTTTGCTGCCTCTGTAGGTGGAGGTTTCCTTAAATCATTGTGTTTAACAGCCGCTGACAGACCTATCCTTCTTAAATCTGTGAACTCGCTCACACTAACTCAGCTTAGAGGGAACAGTGGTGTGAATCTATAAAGGACAAGGGTGTCATGCTTCCCGCCTCTCTACATATATGCACAACAAATATGCAGGCTGGATGGGAGCTCACAACCCATTGTATAGAGTTCTGTGATGCACCTGAGGGTCCAGACCTATGGGATGAAGTCCAGGTGTCAAAACACATTTTTCTCTGGGGGTTTGAAATGAGCAAAATTTTCACCTGGAATTTTTAAAAAAGCCTTTTCTCTCCCTGAGCAGAGAACAGGCCGGAGCAGGAAAGTCCATTCAGTTGCTTTCCAGCCTCATCTCAGGCACCCTTTTAGGAATGCTAAGGGGTCTAGCAAGAGACAATGGGATGGTCAACCTTCCGTCACCCACAGCAGGGGACAGAGGTTTGGAGGAATTAAGAACTAGAAAGACTCCAGGAAGAAACTCCTGGAGATTTCAGGAAAAGCTTCTTTGATCTGGACTGACCTGGTCAGTGGGAGGAGAAAGAGGAATGACTAATAGGGATGGGCACGAACCAGGAAAATGCTGTTTGGTTTGTGGCTTGTGACCAGACCACGAATCAAACTACAAACCAAATCAACAGGCCTTTTCATGAACTGAACTGGTTCATGGTTTGTGGCCCGCAAACCTCGCTGAAAGGGACTGCAGTCCCTTTCAACGCAGTTTGCAAAAATCCCCCCCAAAAACCCAGCTGATCAAAGGGGAGCAGCTTGCTCCCTGCTGCTCAGCTATTTCGAGCTCTCTTGTGCAGTCCATTTTAAAGGAACTGTGGAAGACAGCTCAAAAAACAGCTGAGATGGCAGGGAGCAGTCTCCCCACTGGTCAGCTGTTTTTTTACAGTATATTTAGAGAGGCACAATTAAAGGGATGAACAAGGGAGCCCAAAGCTGGTCCAGTGGAGAGACTTTTCCCCACAAGCTCAGCTGTATTGGGCTTCCCGCATCTCAGCTCTTCTCCCCTTGCTTTTGCAGACTGGTTTAAAGGGACTGCAAAAGAAAGCTGAGGCACGGGAAGAGTGTTCCCTGCCTCTCAACCCCCCCTTTTTTTGCAGTCCCTTTAAACCAGCCTAATACAGTTGAGCCCAAAAGCTGGTTCAGGAGGGAGGTTTCTCTCTGCAGGCTCAGCTGTATTAAGCTCCGTTGTGCAGCCCCTTTAAACATTCCTGTCTAATGGGACTGCACAAGAGGGCCCAAGACAGCCGACTAGTGGGGAGACTGCTCCTGCTCCCTGCCAGCTCACCTTTAAACCCCTGCTTTCTGCTCCATCCGTGAACCACCATGAATGGTCATAAACTGCTTTAAAAGTTGTTTGTGATGGTAGACCTTTCACAAACGTCTGTCCATGAACCACAAACAGGGCAAAATTCATGACGAATTCTGCTATGTGGTTCAGTTTGTGCCCATCCCTGATGATAAAACTCCTGAGAGCAAGGAGAAGAGAAGGCTTTTGTGCCGATTCCATCAAGGCAGACACAACTCTTAACTGAAATCTGTGGGAGGCAGCCATTGCCATTTGCTGGCCTACACACCTGAAAGAGGCTTGAAGGTAATGAAAACCCTGTAAACATCTGTAACTTTCTAAGCTAAGGAGCCAACCTTAGATTTAATATGTGCTAGTGCATGTATAGAGAGAGGGGCAGAGAAATTGCATGTTACCCATTTCTTTTGAATCCCTTGCTCAATCTGGTGCTCTGCTAAGAGTATGCTTGTGAACATTTTCTTCTTAATAAATACTTTATAACTTTTAATACTAGTAGTGGCTCTCTGTGCCACACAGACCTCCACCATCTTGGACACACTATTTTAAAAAGAGGCACAAGGAGGAAAGGGAAAGGCAGTAAATTGGCAAGTGCCTACTCCCCTGGTGGTATGCAAGGCAGTAAGTTGTCATGGTAATCAGATGCTGGGTAATAGGAGATGGACACTTAGTAGTGGGAGACACAGAGGAAAGGACTCAGAATTTGGAAATGAAGCTGAGAGCCCTGACCCTGCCAGTGGGCAATTTTAGGGTTGCCAGGTCCTCCCTGGACACTGACAGTGGATGGGGGGGTAGGGTTGCCAGAGCCAGGTTTGGAAACTCCTGGAGATTTGGGGATGAGCCTGGTGAGGACAGGGACCTTAGTGGTGCACAATGCCATAGAATCCACCCTTTAGAGCCAGTTTGGTGTAGTGATTAAGTACATGAACTCTAATCTGGGAGAACTGGGTTTGATTCCCCACTCCTCCACTTGCAGCTGCTGGATGACCTTGGGCAAGCCACAGTTCTGTCAAGAGCTTGAAAGAGCTCTCTCAGCCCCACCCACCTCACAGGGTGTCTGTTGTGGGGAGGGGAAAGGGAAAGGAGTTTGTAAACTGCTCTGAGACTCTGAGTGAAGGGTGGGGTATAAATCCAATCTCTTCTCTTCTTCTTCTAAAGCATCCATTTTCTCCAGAGGAATTGACCTCTGTAATCGGCAGATGAGCTGTAATTTCAGAGGATCCCTTAGTCCCACCTGGAGGCTGGCATCCATACAATTCCTTCAAAAGACAGGTGGTGGCAGTCAGTGAACAAAGAGAGAGAAAAGCCTCTCCAGGTGTTGAAGACAGAGAAAAGAGTCTGGAATAGGCACGATTCTGTCCTTGAGTGCAGGTGGTATTGAGAGAGAATTGTTGCTAACCTCTGGATGGGACCTGGAGATCTCCCAGAACTATGGCTGATCTCCAGGCTAGAGAGATCAGGTCCCCTGGAGAAAATGGCTGCTTTGGAGGGTGGGCTGTATGACATCACATCCTGCTGAGGTCCCTCCTCAGGCTCCACCCCCAAAATCTTTACAAATTTCCCAGCTTGGAGGTTGCATCCCTAGGTGAAGGAAAGAGGGGGCTGTGGCTCAGTGGAAGAGCCTCTGCTTTGCAAGCAGAAGGTCCCAGGTTCAATCCCTGGCATCTCCAGCTAAAGGATCAGATAACAAGTATTGTGTAAGGCCTCTGCCTGAGACCCTGGAGAGCAGCTGCCAGTCTGAGTTGACAATACCAACCTTGATGGACCCCAAGGGCCTGATTCGGTAGAAGGCAGCTTCGTGTGTGTTCTTATGAGTGGAAAGGAAAAACATGAAAGGGAAGATTTCGGTGCAGTCCAGGATGACGTCTTTGTAGAGTGAAAAATGTAGACAGTGTTGTGAACTCAGGGTTGGGAAATTCCTGGGGATTTGGGGGTTTAGCCTGGGGATGGCAGGGCTTGGGGACAGGTGGGACCTCAGTGGGGTAGAAGGCCCCTCCACGCTCCAAAGGAGCCGTTCTCTCCTGGGGAACTCCTCTCTGTCGCCTGGAGATCAATTGTAATTCCAGGAAGTCTCCAGGCCCCCAGCACTGGAGAGACAAGAAGAAGGGTGTGGGGAAAAAACTTTTGAAAAGTCACATTCTTAAGGAGGAGACGGCAATGTCATGACAGAAGGGTATTCCGTGATTTCACGCTGAACCTACGGTGCAACGGAAGCCATAACATCGTGATAAATGGCAGTCTTTTGGCCTGCCTTCAGGGAACAGTACAGTCTGTGCTTCACAGGAGGACAAAGAGAAGGTCCGTTTTCACACGAGGGCTTGTCACCCTGATTAAAAGTGTCCCGTTGGTCTTAAAATTGATTTCAGAGATGTGGGCTTGGACCTTTACATCCGAGCAGACAACTTTGACTCATCTTGCAAGCTCAGCAGCTGCTCCTGACATAACCGGGGTGACTGGATTTAAATAACTGTCATCCCGGCAGGCTTATTGCTAGCTCATGCTGACCCAGAAAAGCATGAAATAAGTGTCTGATATAATTTCCCTATTGAAAATCGATAATTTGTTCACTTATTATGGGCGCGGGATGCTACATAAAAAAAACACCCTAGCATAAAATTTGCATCGCATTTCCTTCAAGGACTCTTTCAGGAGGCCCAGCCGGCTTCCACGAACCATTCCTTCCCCTCAGTCTTTCATGCACATCTTGACAGACGTAAGCCTTGCGAAAAAGCCACTGCTGCTGAACACTTGGCATTTGTCATCCGTGTGACTGTGGCCGTCTTCCGGACAAAGATACTGTGCGAGGGAGTAAGCAAAGAGAAGTTCTGTAGCCGGGGAGATTAAACTGTAATTGCTACGTTTATCTTCTCATTCTTGAATACAGTATTGGGCTCCTTTTTAATATTCTACAAAGGAGGATATATAGGATTAATGTCAGCTTTTGAAAGGTCCATTTATGTCCCGAAATGAAGAACAAGCTGGGAGGCAAACAGTGAAAGCTCCCCCGCCCCCGCCTCTTTTGTGTTTGAATTGTGGGATTAGGGTTCACCTTTCCTGTTATTTATATATATATATATATATATATCAGCAGCACTATACATTTTATGCAGCCTAATCTCATTTGGAAGGGCTTAATTGAAAAGTCGCGCTTTTACGCCGGCTTGGAAGCTTTTTAGCTAAAACACAATTCTACACATAAAGCTTATATTCTTGTTCTGCATAGTCCAGTGTTGTTTAGTAAGACTTTCTGAGGTTTTTCTGCAGGACCAGTTCGAGGTGTTTTGCCACTCCGAACAAGGTATACCCATCCCCTCGGGGGCCTGCTGCTGTCAAATGAGTGAACCTCTGTGCCAAGAGAAAGTGTGCTTCATGGCAGAGACTATCTAGCATGTGTGGAACTAGTTCACAGGATCCAAGCCATTAAGTTTAACTGAGTCCCATCAGAAATGTATTACTCTTTTCTCTAACAGACACATGTAAGTATTCATCGTAAGACTGGCTACTTTGACCCAAGCGTACAGACCTGGGGTCTTAAATCCAGTAAACTGGTCAAAGAGTGAAATGATTTGTATCCTTTAAGCAAAGGCTTCCACTAGCAAAATTGATGCCTCCTGGCAGACTTTGAAATGCTTCAGGGACGGGACATCCGGTTTATGGCGACACACAGGCAGATGCATCTCCCGGATGTCCCGGGGATGCAATCTGCACACCAGCGTATAGGAGGGGCGCGACAGGTCGCAAACCCACGGAGCCTTGGTAAAAGGCTCCTAGCCAGGGGGCTTTTGAGGGGCAACCTCTTTGCCGGTGCGATGCCGGAGAATTGAGGAGCTCCTCCGCCCCAAAGGTCCTGCCGCTGAGTGTCCGCATGGAATTAGTGTGGCTGACCAGGACAAGCGTCAGAGATCGGGTGAGAAAAACTGATACGAAGTGTGGCTGGTTGGCCAGCAACAAACTGTGAGTCGGGTTGAAGCGAGCATGAAGATTTAAAAAGAAAGCTGCCCCCCCCTTTAATGAGCAACGAAAAGCTAGTGAGGGAGGTGCCCCTCCGAAATGCATAAACGAAAACACGGAAATAAAGAAAGGGGAGCGGAAAAATAAGCATCTAAATCTGTTTTAAGAGACTTACCAGAGCACAGATAAGCGTATGGGCGAATATCAGAGACTTTAGCAACTTTTAGAAAAGTAAATAATCCAAAAAGATGGCGGGGAAGAAACCAAATAAAAACAAACTGTTGAAAGAGAAACTAGTGGGCAGTCCTCGAATGGAAGAGACCACTGAGCTTTCTAAAATGTTGGCAGATTCCTTGTGCCCTCTACTGGATGAGATGACTAATATCAAGCAACAATTCTCAACAATTGGTCAGAGTTTGGCTTCACAGCAGCTACAACTGACTAAATCTTTAAATGCAATGGAGCAAATGGCAGAGAAGGTGAAGGAAACAAACGCCAATACTAAAAATTCAAGAAAAAGGTGCAAAAACTGGAAATGAAACAAGCTACAGAAAAGTCACAACTTTTACAGCTGCAAATGGAGAAAGCAAATTTGGTTCCACGGTTCCAAGGGGTCCCGGAATCTAAAGGAGATAATCTGAAGCAACTGTTGAGTGATGCAATAGCCCCAATGACAGATTTGACAGTGGAATATCTTTACAGCAGGATGGATGTGGTCTGCAGGTACTATTCCTTATACATCAAGAAAAATAATCTGCCTGGGGAAATAGTAGTCAGATTCTCGAGACACGTGAGAGATTCTATTTTGAAAGCAACCACGGAAACACCCTTGAAAATCAGGGACAATAATATCAGGATTTTAAAAGACATTCCATTTGAAATAAGACAGAAGAGAAAGAAATATAAAGACTTAATCATTTTTTTGCGAACAAATGGCATCAGTTATAGATGGTTAATTCCAGAAGTTATCATTTTCAAACTCCACGATAAAAAAGAAAAGATTGACTCTGTTCCTAAAGCACGTGAGTTTCTGAGAACACAGCTGGGGGAACCAGCGGAGGACAAGAAGGAAAAAGAAGAAAGCAAATCGGATGGCAAGTTAGGCTCGGTGTCTTCTGACGAGGACTCTCTCTCTGAAAAGTGGACAGCCACCCCCAAAAGTCTATATAAATTGAGGATAAGAAAAGATATGAGAAAATAAAGGCTGAAGGACTCTGAATTGTGCCTGGAAATTTAGTAATAACTTTGGGATGCTCTGAGGGTTTCATTTAACAGATAAATGGATGGTTAAAAGATAAATAACTTAGCATAACCGACTATGTTCAATGTATTACTAGCATTTTAGATTAACATTGAGATAAGTTGATGTATTGATCTCCCACTCTTGGGGTTTTAGTTATTAGTGGGTTTCTTTTCTTTCTCCTTAGATGTAGTTTCCCTTCCTATATTTTCAGTTATAGTTCGTAGTTTTGTGAAAAAACCAATAAAAAACTCCCCTTATGGGGATCCAAAAAAAAATTGAAAACAAATGCTTCAGGGACTTGGTTGTAATCTGTTTCATTGTTTTTGGTAATTAGAATAGGCATCAGTCTCTCAGCTGTTCTCCAACGGTATGCTTGTCATTGCCATAGTTTACTAGCGATATGCTCTTTGTGTACCTGCGTGTGAAAGCTTATAATGTGTGTGCTACCATGGAAATAAGATATTTTGATCAGGTACACAACTACTGGTAATTCAGAATCTGTACTAAGGAACCCTGTACCGACTGTAGTGTCAGTAGAGCAGCCATGTTAAGTCTGTGGTAGAACCACTTGATTCGAGTCCAGTCACACCTGAGAGACCAACACGGTTTTGAGGAGTGTATGCTTTCGAGAGTTGAAGATCCCTGCATGTGACAAAGAGAGCTTTGACCCTGGGATGCTTATATCCCAAATGTTTTGTTGGTCTTTTTGGTCTCCAGGGTTCTACTGGACTCTAGTCTAGCCCCTGTACTGACTATAAGAAGCCAAATTGTAGAACCCTGGGAAGATTCCATTCTGGGGACCTGAATTTAGAGCCTCCCTCTCACAAGCAACAGGTGAGTCAAATTGTTCACAGGTTATGTCATTTGAGACTGTGGGGGGTCTACTGGCACACTTCTCCTGGTAGGGTAAAATAGGACATACAAACCTAGCATATAAAATAGGGCATGCAAACATAGCACATCAGTAGCAGATAATCTTGTTATTGTTTTAGCTGCTTTAAGTTGACTGTAAATTTATTGAAATGTGGTTTTCTGAAATGTATTTATTGAAATGTTGGTCACCACCCCAAGCCTGATGTATAGGGGGAGGGCAGTCTATGAATCAAATAAATAAATTCAATAAGCTAAAACTCTTTCTTCCCAATATATCATTAGCTACGCATTCTCTCAGCTGCAGTGAAGAGGTGCAGCCAAAGCCATTTTTGTAGCAGGAACTTTTTTGCATATCAGGCCACACACCCCTAATGTAGCCAGTCCTCCAAGAGCTTACAGAGCTCTTTTTACAGGGGCTACTGTCAGCTCTTGGAGGACTGGCTACATGAGGGGTGTATCGCCTAATTTGCAAAGGAGTTCCTGCTACAAAAGGAGCCCTGGCCGTGTGGCTCATTCCTAGGGTCCTAAAACAGCAGAAACCAACTGGCATGACCTGTCCCCTTCAATACATTTCTTTTCACATATTTTGCTTTTCTAAATAAGCATGCAGGAATGTTTGTCTGGAGTTGATTGTGTTGCAATCACAGAAAACAGGGGCTTTAAAATGAACTGGAGAAGGAGGAGGAGGAGGAGGAGGAAAAAAGCAGAAGACACAAAGCCAGGGGTTTTTTTGTAGAAAAAGCCCAGCAGGAACTCATTAGCATAATAGGTCACACCCAACAGCAGAAACTCATTAGCATATTAGGCCACACCCCGACAGCACAGCTCATTAGCATATTAGACCACAGCCCCATGTTACCAGAAGTGTGGTCATCCAGCCACACCCACCTTTTGCTCCTTATTCAGTTTAACTTATTTGTTGTCAAAACCCAGGGCTTTTTTTGTAGCAGGAACTCCTTTGCATGTTAGGCCACACACCTCGAATGTAGCCAATCCGAATGAGTTTCTGCTGTTGGGTGTGGTCAATTATGCTAATGAGTTCCTGCTGGGTGTGGCCAACTCAGGAGCCAGCCGGAACTCCGTTCCTGTGCGTTCCTCCCCCAAAATAGCCCTGCACAAAGCACAAGTTGCTTCCTGTTCCCCTCACGTTCTGCAGTCCGAACCTTCTGACATACAACTGTTTGCATTACAAAAGCAAGGCCATTGAGTACCTGAATGCAGAGCTGTGAAACCAGAGGGTATTACACTCACCAGGGGTACAGACTGAGTCCACACACCATCAATCTATAGCTATATACATCTATAGCTATGTGCAGTGGAGGTTCACCAACTCTAGCTTTGGAAATTCCTGGAGATTTAGGAGTGGTGTCAGGGGAGAACAGAGTTCAGGAAGGGCAGAAAGCTTGGTGGGGATGTGATACAATGTCCCATGATGTCACACTCTATGATGTCATGTTAGGAATGCCAGCCTCCAGGTGGGACCTGGGGATCCCCCTGGAATTACAACTTATCTCCAGACTATGAAGATCTGTTTCCCCAGGAGGAAAAAAATGGATGCTTTAGAGGGTGAACTCAATGGCATTATATCCCACTTAGATCCCTCTCCTCCCCAGGCTCAATCCCCAGATCTCCAGGAGTTTCCAAACTTGGATCTGGCAACCCATCCCCTGCCAGTGGTCTGGGGACACCTGGCGAATCTATGTCATACGCAGGTCAAAGGTCAGCTCTTCCAATTCTTCCCCTTCCTAAGAGATCACTTCCTTCTGCCAAAATTCAAATTTTAAATTTAAATATCACTCCCCCCCACACACACACACTGGTAGACTTCTGTATGCATGTATCTTGTATGCCATACTAACCCTTTGATTATAAATATTCATGTTGCTATAACTGGATTACATACAGTCATGTTCCACTCAGCTTTTTAAAAATCCTTAAAATTGTCTTTAGGGATGGGCACAAAACAGCTGACAAACTAAAGCTTATGACAAATTTTGGGCGGTTCGTGGTTTGCAAACTGAAGAACCACCGTGAACATCCATGGATTTTGGTGAAGTTCATGGTGGTTCACAAAAAACAGTTGAGCCGTGGGGAGCTCCCCATGGTTCAGCTGTTTGGTTTAAGTGGCTCAGAGCCATGTAGACCCTGCTTTCTGCTCCCCGCTGTGAAATGCCGTGGGGAGCCAGAAGTAGGGGTTTAAACTTTAAATGGCTCATGAACCAATACGAACTGGGTCGGTTTGCAAACCAACCTTCCAGTTTGTATAGGTTCATGGTTTGTTTATTTGTTTATGGCATTTTTATCTGGACCTCTACCAAAAGCAAACCACGGTTCATGCCCATCCCTAATCATCTTAATGTTTTCCTCAATATCAAGGAGAGAAACACACTCTGAAGACCTACGGGAGGCCACCAGTCGACAGTAGTCCCATCCTTCTCACAATCTTCCACCGGCCACTTGCTTTTAGTGTCTTCTCATGTGACAATCAATCAGTTTCTCCTAGTCAGTATGGTAGACCACAGAGGCTTTATAGTATACCTTAGGAGAAATGGAAGCTTCTGGTGGAACTCAGGGATAGTGCTGCCTCTGTGTGTCTAGCTGTACTCCAGGAAGAGCTCTTTTATCTCATTTTAGTTATTATTTTTGGTAGTAGTTTTTACCAGAGAAGGTTCAGCTGAAGACGATTAAACGCCAACCTTGAAAGTGCTTGGACTTCCCAAAAGTGTACAGATCTTTCAGTAACTCCTGGAAAGAAGGTTTTGGTTTATGGAGGGGGGGGGAGAAACATGATCACTCAGTGCTTTTGTTAAATGCTGGGTTCTAGATGCATTGCAGTGATCAGCTCTAGTTTATTAAGTGATTTCAGCAAACTATAAGGACCACAGGCAGGTCTTGAGTCCTGCTTATAAAGACTGCAAACACCACATACAATACACATCCACTCCCAGTGATCGGCTACTTACATTACACTACTTATCTATTGGTTTGCTCCAGGATCCTGGCGAGCTATTGTTCTAAAGTAGCAAGCTCGACCTGTTCCTGGTACAGCTTAAGGAATGGCTTAGTCTCAACACACAACACCCCTCCCCCCTAAGTAACAAAGCTCCTTAACAAAGTCTCTTAAGTAGGCTAGTTTGCATCGCTCAGGGGTTGAATGTCACGGTTCTAACAGGAGTCACAGCCTCTGGACTTGGGTCCAATGTTGCTGACATGGTGCTGGCAGACAGTAGCGGCATTGACATGACCTCAGGGCAGTCTGTGGCCACTTGCTCAGGTGCTGGACCCACTGGTCTGTCTGGCTGTTCACTGCCTGCTGGAAGCTCCCTCACGGGCTCTTGTTCCTATGGCCGTGGCAGCTCCACGCTGCAATCTTCCAAGACCACTGATGGCAACTCTAGTCCGGTTGGGAGGAGGCAGCGGCAGAGCTGGTCTATGTGCCTACAAAGGACCTGACCATCGTTGGTAGACACCTTGTAGGAGAAGGGTCCGGTCACTCAGATGACCTTGGTGGGAATCCAGGCAGGACCGCTGGAAAAGTTCCTCACGTAGATGGAGTCACCAGGAAAGAATCCTCTGGGTGCCTCTTGGCTTTCTGGAGATGAGCAGTGCACCGGGGCTCAATCTAGGTGCAGCCTGTCCAGTCGGGGGTTAGGCGCCTGCCCATGAGGAGTTCCATGCGGCTGCGGCCAGTGGTGGTGCTTGGAGTCACTCGGTGACCAAAAAGGAAAGCTGTGAGTCTTTGGTCCCAGTCTCCGCGGACAATCCGCCGGATGGACTCCTTCATACTTTGCACCATCCTCTCCACTTGCCCGTTGGTGGCTGGGTGAAAGCGAGTGGAGTGGATGTGCCAAATGAGGTAGCGGCCCATAAATTCGCGGAACTCCCCCGAAGTGAAGGCTGTTCCATTGTCCATCACGACTGTGTCAGGTACACCATGTGTGCTGAAAATCCATTGGAGGCCCCAGATCACTGACAGGCACCACCTCCAACCATTTGGTATAGAAGTCCACCAATATGAATAATATTTGCCCTTGGAAAGGTCCAGCAAAGTCCAGGTGGAGCAGGAACCATGGTTTGTGGGTGGATTTCCACTGCTGCACTGGTGTCCTGGGAGGTTCCGGTCGGGTTTCTTGACAGGCCTGGCAGTGCTTGACATAGGACTCTATTTCACCATCCATGCCTGGCCACCAGACATAACTTCAGGCCAGGGCTTTCATCCTCACAATTCCTGGGTGTGTCTCGTGCAAGGCCGATAGCACTTGCTGGCACAACAGGGCGGGAACCACCACCCAGCTCCCCCACAGTAGGCAAACCCTGGTGGGCCGATAACTCGTCCCGGTGGGAGGAGAAGGTTGCAAATTCCAGGCCCACCTGGCTGGTGGGCCAGCCCCTCCCCACCCAGTCCAAAACACGGGAGAGGACTCAGTCCCTCATGGTGTGGCGGGACACATCAATTACCTGCAGAGGGCAGTCGAGGAGCTCCTCTGAGAGCAGAATTTGGAACATGGGTCAAGATTGCAGGAGTGGAGCAGCAGGCAGCCGAGGGCATCGGCGTGCCCCATAGCCTTCCCTGTGCAGTGGAGGAGGAAGTACTGGTATCCTGCTAAAAAGATTGACCATCGCAGCACGTGGGGTGAAAGCATCTGGGGGGTCTGGCAATCTGGAGCCAGCAGGCCCAGCAGGGGCTTATGGTCTGTTATGATAGATGGCCGCCCATAGAGGTAGTCATGGAATTTCTTCACCCCTGCCATGATAGCCAGTGCCTCCTTGTGAATTTGTGGATAGTTGCGCTTGGCTGAAGACAGGGTGCGGGAGTAGTAAGCCACGGGGACCTCCCGGCTGTCCAGTAGCTGATGCCCAAGGACAGCTCCTACCCTGTATGGAGGAGCTTTGCAGGTGAGGACAATGGGCAGCACTGTCATGTCTGCCCCTGACGTGGCTACAGAAGCAGAGCCTGACAGCCAGGAACAGGTGGATTTGGCACCTTTAACTGAGGAAACTGTAAGTCCTGAGGAGGATAGCACTCCCCAGGAGACACCTGAGTCTGATCAGGCACTGCCTGGCCCAAGTGCAACACCGCCCGACTCTCCCCCACCTGTTAACCGGCTCAGAAACCAAACACGACAGGAGCTGAATGAGAGACGGAAGGCTGCACGCATGCGTGGTCGATGCTCATTCAGTCGTGAGTTTTGACAGCAGCCTGGACCTTGTTTCAAGGAGCTAATGAGTTAATGAGCCAGCACACTATTTTAACAGACCTGTTGCTTTGAGCAATTCGTGCTGGCAACTTAGTTGACAGGACCAGACGCTCTGTGTGACCTTGCTCCGGATCCTTTGAACTCTTGGCAGTTTGTCACTCGGCTTCGGAACTCTGGCTTCTTGACCCTCGGCATCATTTTGACTATGGCTTCGGCTCTGCGTTTATCTGACTTCACCTGATTTATGGACTCTGACCTCCGGTACGTTTGACTCTGGCTGTGTGAACTGTTTAGGACTTGTTTAAATGTTTTGCTGACTGAACTCTTGGCTGAATCCCAGACTGGCTATCGGACTTGCTATGATTACCCTGTGCTCCCTGGCCCTCCCTTGACAAGCACCTTATCAAAGTGGCCCAGGATGGCATTGGAGGTGAGCAGCTCCTTGACGGCCCAGAATGTGGTGGCTTGTTTCTGGCCCCAGACCCACGGGGTCTTCTTGTCGAGGAGGCACTGAAGTGGTTCCGTGATCACAGCATTGTGGGGCAGGAAGGAGTGATAGAAGTTCAGAAGCCCCAAGAAGGCCTGGAGTTCTCACTTGGAGGTTGGTGCGGGGGTGTTAACAATGGCGCACACCTTGTCTGGGGCCGGATGGATCCAGGATCTCGACCCATGGAACCCCCAGGAGGCATTTCTCCTGCTTCACCTTAAGGCTGACCACTTGGAATCACTGCAGGATGGTACACAGTCTTCTGGTGAAGTCCTCATCTGTGGGGGCAGCAATTAAAATGTTGTTGAAGAAAGGCTGTACCCCAGGAATTCCTTTAAGGAGAAAGTCCATTAGGTTTTGGGAAACTCCCAGGGTTACACTGACCCCGAACTGCAGCCGCTGTGCCCAGAACATGCCTTTGTGCATCACTATCATTTGGGCCTCCGCAGTCGCATAATCCACTGGGAGCTGCTGGTAGGCCTGAGCTAAATTCAACTTCCAGGAATGGGTCAAACATGCTACTTTAGAACAATATCTCACCAGGATCCTGGAGCAAACCTATAGATAAGTAGTGTAATGTAAATAAGCCTATCACTGGGAGTGTGTGTGTGTGTGTTGGGAGTGGTGTTTGCATGCTTTGTAAGCAGGGCTCAAGCCCTGCCAGTGGCCCTTATAGTTTGCTGAAATCACTTAATAAATGATAGCTGATCACTGCAATGCATCTAGAACCCAGTATTTAACATTGGTGACGAGGATGGGAATCTGTTGAGCCAGCCCAAAACCCACCAGCACTGCACCGCGCACCGAGCTCCAGCGCCACGCACATCACATCACTCCTGGGACCATGGCTGCCACTCCAGGACACTTCAACGCATTTGATGCCACCACGGAAGACTGGGAGTCGGACATAACAGCTCTGAAGAGTGAAAAGAGTGAAAACATGGATATGAGGCTGTAAACTTTCTGGAATTTTAGCATCTGAGAGCAAAATAAGGCTGGTCTGAAGCTTCAATTGAAACCTTTACATGCAGCAAAACTAGTGAATTTCCCAACCCAGAGCTGACAACCCTATATGCTATGCATTCCATATGAACTCCCTCCCCACGTTTCTCCCTCCACCTGCACCATCCCTCAGGATGCCAATTCCAGGTTGCAAAATACCTTGAGGTTTTGGGGGTGGAGCCTGGGAAAGGCAGGGTTTAGTGAGAAGAGGGACTTCAACAAGGGGCAGTGCCATAGAGTCCCACCCTCCAAAGCATCCTCCAAAGCCCCACCTGGAGGCTGGCAACCCAAAACACTCCCGAATTTCCAGGAATTTCTCAGGCTGCAGTTGGCAGTCCTACGTGCCACACGAGGCATCGTTGATGGGCTGCATTCAGTTTGGTGGATCCCGCCCCGTTCCAACCTGAGTTCAACCTGAACAATTCCAAACCCTTCAGATCAGGGTACGTGAAAAGCTGAGGAAAGGGGTCTGAGAACACAGGAAGGGCAAAGCCTCTGACTGTTGGTGCCTGAATGCTGAGTTCTCCAGGCCTATGATCCCTCTGTGCATCGCACCTCGTCCAGTCACTCCTGCTATTGTCATTCACCTGCTCTTGCCATTTGGTATCTGAAATCACGCCACTCTCTCCAGGAAATGAGGACAGATGGACTCCCATTCTAGCTGTATCTGAAGAAGTGAGCCATGACTCACGAAAGCTCCTCCCCTGCCACAAATTGTGTTAGTCTTTAAGGCGCCACTGGATTCTTTGCTCTTTTCTACTGCCACAGACAGACTAACATGGCGACCCATCTTGAATGAGGAACGTCCTCTTTTTTCTGTTTTTTTAAACTTTGCAGCCATTTCTGTCACGGTTGACTCTTTTCACCAGCTACTGTTGGGAGTATGTGGTGAATAAGGCATAATGGGATTTCCCTGCCTATAATAGATTTCTTTTTCTAATGATTGAAATATATATCTCTGTAACAACCTTCCCCCCTACCCCTTTGTGGTTCTCAGTGCCATCTTGCCATGTTGTAAAAAAGTAAATTGAAGGTGTCAAAGGAGCTTTGTGCTGATGTGTTTGCTTCTTTCTTCTACCCCCGAACAACGGTAAAAATCGCAATGGGCAAAAATGACAACTAGATTCTGGCGATGAGGGCAAGTGAAGGAATAGCCAGGGGTCATTTCCTGCAGGAGCGCACAGGAGCAGAGCTCTGGCAGTAGAGAGCCCAGGGGGCGGGCACATGCAACAAGCCCCACCCCCTGCTCCCAGCAGCCCTCAGTCAGAACAAGAAGCAGCCAGATAAGCTGCAGAGCTCCCCCCAGTCCAAAACAGTCCAGTGGCACCTTTAAGAGCAAGTTTTATTCAGGTACAAGCTCTCCTTCCTCTGCAAGGACAGATCTGCACGTCCCCTTCCCCCCCAATAGCTAGCAATCCAAAACAGTCCAGTGGAGCCTGAGCGGTGGGTATTGCCTTCCGACACACTTCCGGTGATGTCAAGGGGTGTGGCATATGCAAATGAGCTGTGCTAATGAGCTCCTGCACCTCTTTTTCTATGAAATGACCCCTGGGAATAGCCCATGCTGATGTGTGATACATTTTGACCATGTGTGGGAAGCATTTCTGGAGAAAGACTTTTCTTACCATTTTGCACTCAACCAATGAAGAAAGCCCTGACCTGGGTGGCTCAGGCTAGCCTGAACTCTTCAGACTGAAGAAGAAGAAGAGGAAGAGACTGGATTTATACCCCGCCTTTCACTACCTGAAGGGGTCTCAGAGCAGCTTAGAATCCCCTTCCCTTCCCCTCCCCACAACAGACACCCTGTGAGGCAGGTGGGGCTGAGAGAGCTCTCTTGAGAAGCGCCCTGGAGAGAACAGCTCTGACAGAAGTTATGACTGACCCAAGGTCACACCAGCAGCTGCATGTGGAGGAGTGGGGAATCAAACATGGGTCTCCCAGATTAGAGTCCGCGCTCTTAACCGCTACACCAAACTGGGTCGGCCCTGGTTGGCACTTGGATGGGAGATGATTGAGGAAGTCCAGGATTGCTACGCAGAGGCAGGCAATGGCAAAACTGCCTTCTCTTGCCATGAAAAATCCCCGGGGGTCCCCATAAGTAGGCTGCAGCTTATGAATCAGCTGCGACGGCACTTTACACACAAACACTCACACAATGAAATGCTGTAGAAAGGAGAAGCCTCTTTCGCAAACAGTTATTGGTCAGGCTTAAAACCGCCTCAGCTACTTTGCCCAAAGAAAATGCTCCTTCCCTGGTATGAACCAAAAGAAGTTGTATGAGAGCTCCCTCCCGCTTTTTACAGTAAACAGCTAAATATAGATTTACTGCTGTTCTTTTTCTAACATTTATTGTTGAAGTAGATCTGCTGCTGTTCACAAGGACGTATGCTAGGGCTGCCAGTGTGGTTTGAGAAATCCCTGGAGATTTCGGGGCGGGGCCTGGGGGAGGGCAGGGTTTGGGAAGGGGCCTCAGAAGGGCAGAATGCCACAGAGTCCACCCTCCCAAGCAGCCAGTTTCTCCAGGGCAGCTGATCTCTGCCAACCAGCTGGAAATTCCAGGGGATCTCCAGTCCCTACCTGGAAGTTGGCAAGTAAAACTTGTGTGAAGCAGTGGCCATCTTTGTGTCGGCTAAGGCCAGTATGAGTCATTCGATGGATCCAGTATTGCGAACCTCCAATTCTTGATCAGTCCAAGGTATGGCAAATTAGGGTTACCAGACTTCCTGGTGGAGGTGGGGGGCCCCCGCCGCCAGACCCCATCACCCTGCCACTGATCAGCTGGCCGGTGGAGGGGACTTACCTTGACACAGAGGGAGATCCAGCCAACATGCACCAATATGCCTACATAACTGACTGCGTGACCCAGAAGTGATGTCATCACATTGGGGACGTTGGGGTGATACTCTGGTATTTGGCCAATAACTCTATGGTAGAAGTAAATTTACCATAGAGTTTTTGTCCAAATACCAGAACATCATCCCAATCAGTGTTCCCTCTCAAGCTGAGTTAGTGTGAGCCAGCTCACAGTTTTTTTAGCCTCTGGCTCACACATTTTTGTCTTAGCTCAGGAAGGATGCCTCCATAGCAAATGAATTTATGCAGCAGCCAAATCGCTCGCTCACAACTTTAATGCCAGGAGCTCACAAAGTAGCTCACAAGGCTCCACAGCTTAGAGGGAGCATTGGTCCCAGTGTCCCTGATGTGATGATGTCACTTCTGGCTCATGCAGGCAGTGACATAGACATGTAGCTGCCAGTGTTCCCTCTAAGCTGAGTTAGTGCAAGCCAGCTCACAGTTTTTTAGCCTCCAGCTCACACATTTTTGTCTCTGCTCAGGAAGGAGGGCTCCAGAGCAGACTAATTTCTGCAGCAGCCAAATGGCCTGCTCACAACTTTAATGCCAGTAGCTCACAAAGTAGAATTTTTGCTCACAAGATTCCACAGCTTAGAGGGAGTGGGACACAGCTTAGAGGAGGGAGGGCCTCCGTCCTGCTCCTGGTAAGTCCCGCCCGACCCCACACACACACCGGCTTCCAGGAGGGACCTGGCAACCCTAACGGCAATCGTTAAAAAATGAGTTTCAGACGACAGTCTTAAAGCTTTGTGTTAAAGCACAAAGACTCCACTTTGCACATGATCCTGCCCATGTATTCCTTCTCAGTTGCAAGCATCACTGGCTGCATTATTGTTTAAGAGGAAATGTGTCATTCTGTGTATTCACATTGCCTACTTGCAGCCAAACGCACCAAGGCCAGAAAAAAAATGGAGCCGTAGAACGATTGTTGTTGCCTTCGTGTTTACTGGGCACCCAGTTGGGCTGTTTGAATGCTTGCCCTGATTGTTGACTGGGAGAGGCTGCCAAAATTCAGAACCCGATTGGGAACCTTCCAAAATATGTATGCTTTTTATTAATTAGATTTTTTTAGACAGTGCCTTACCAATGGTTTAATAAAATCACAGTAATATCTAAAATACCATGTGCAAAAACCACTCACTGTTTGCTTAACCCCAATACGGGAAGCTCGCCACCATTCCAGTGTTACAAAGGTCTTACGAAAGTGTATTTTACTACATGGTAATTGCATAATGGCTTGGTTAGGCAAAACAGCACTTGCGTATCAGCCGCCTATCATGTATAACCAGGGGTCATTTCCTGCAGGAGCGCACAGGAGCGGAGCTCCGGCAGTAAAAAGCCCAGGGGGTGGGCACATGCAACAAGCCCCCCCCCCTGCTCCCAGCAGCCCTCAGTCAGAGCAAGAAGCAGCCAGGTAAGTTGCAGAGCCCCCCCCCCCCCGGGGTCCAAAACAGTCCAGTGGCACCTTTAAGACCAAGTTTTATTCAGGTACAAGCTCTCCCTCCTCTGTGAGAGCAGATCTGCACGTCCCCCCCCCAATAGCTAGCAATCCAAAACAGTCCAGTGGAGCCTGAGTGGTGGGTGCTGCCTTCTGACACACTTCCGGTGATGTCAGGGTGTGTGGCATATGCAAATAAGTTATGCTAATGAGTTGTGCTAATGAACTCCTGCACCTCTTTTTCGACGAAATGACCCCTGTGTATAACCCATTCTTAGCATGTGTATGACCCATTAATAGACACCGGCTTATCAGACGAGAAGTTTATCACTTGACAACTCCAGAACCAATAGCACAGCATGCCAAAATTTTTTGCAAAATTCACCGTAGGAACACTTAGAGTTTTGTGCCAAGTGTTGGGGGGGGGGGATCAGACCTTATAAAAATAACTCCTAAGCCATGCAACCTTTTCTTCCAGCTACGCATGTATTAACACCACAGAGACTTTAAAGAAAATTGAGGCATATTTAGATATCGAAGCAGAAATGCTGTGCCTCAACATCCACAGAACTGCTACTTCCATCCTTACATCCCGTTCCAACCATCGCTGTGAACCAGTTAGCATCAAAAAATCTTTTTTAAAAAATCTTGCTGTGCTAGATTCGAGTCCAGGATCACCTTAGGGACCAGCAAAATTTGGGGGTAGAAGCTTTCAAGAGTCAAAGTTCCCTTCATTGGTATCTTGAAAGTTCATACCCTGGAAATCTTGTAGGGTCTCTAAGGTGCCACCAGACCCAAATCTTGCTCTTGTATGCCAACCAACATGGCCGCCCTCTGAAACGATCTCCTTGCTGTTCACTGATCTGTATAATTGCCTGCCTTTGGAAGCAAGTGCAGAATTAACAGCCGTTTTCAATGCTCTGTGCTTCTGGGTGCATTCAAATGCACTCTTTTAGGCCTGTTGCTGTGTGCTAATGCACACGTTAATGTGCATTAGAAGTCCACAGTTATATGTGCATCAAAAAGTCCGACTGCATATGCATAAGCACCTAGATTTATTTATTTATTTCAGCTTATATTCCGCTCTCCCTGCAAATGGGCTGAGTTAACAACAGAAGTTAAAGCATTTCACAATGAGAATTTGTCAGGTTCAACAGTAGGGTTGCCAAATCGACTTACCTCGTCAGCGGGGGACTCTGGGGTGACTCCCGGAGCGCGTGCGCGCCGCATGCACGTCACAGGCAAGTGGCGTCATGATGCCGGGCATGCTGGGGGCAGGGCCACACATGACATCACCGGAAGTGTGTCAGAAGGCAACACCCACCACTCAGGCTCCACTGGACTGTTTTGGATTGCTAGCTATGGGGGGGGGTGCAGATCTGTCCTAGCAGAGGAGGAAAAACTTGTGCCTGAATAAAACTTGGTCTTGAAGGTGCCACTGGACTGCTTTGGATTGGTAGACATGGGGGGGGGGAAATAGATGCAGATTCTCCCTCACAGAGGAGAAACAGCTTGCATCTGAATAAAAACTTGGTCTTAAAGATGCCACTGAACTGCTTTGGATTGGTAGTCATGGGGGAGGAGAGATGCAGATTCTCCCTCACTGAGGAGAGACAGATGGTACCTGAGTAATTCCCCCCACACCATCTTCAACTAACCTCCCAGGCTTAAGGGCAGAGAGAGACACTTTGCAAACCACCAGAACACCCCAGATCGCCTCTAGCACGCTGCAGAGGCCAGTTCCCTGCCCCACCTTCTTCAACTAACCTCCCAGGCTTAAGGGCAGAGAGAGACACTTTGCAAACCACCAGAACACCCCAGATCGCCTCTAGCACGCTGCAGAGGCCAGTTCCCTGCCCCACCTTCTTCAACTAACCTCCCAGGCTTAAGGGCAGAGAGAGACACTTTGCAAACCACCAGAACACCCCAGATCGCCTCTAGCACGCTGCAGAGGCCAGTTCCCTGCCCCACCTTCTTCAACTAACCTCCCAGGCTTAAGGGCAGAGAGAGACACTTTGCAAACCACCAGAACACCCCAGATCGCCTCTAGCACGCTGCAGAGGCCAGTTCCCTGCCCCACCTTCTTCAACTAACCTCCCAGGCTTAAGGGCAGAGAGAGACACTTTGCAAACCACCAGAACACCCCAGATCGCCTCTAGCACGCTGCAGAGGCCAGTTCCCTGCCCCACCTTCTTCAACTAACCTCCCAGGCTTAAGGGCAGAGAGAGACACTTTGCAAACCACCAGAACACCCCAGATCGCCTCTAGCACGCTGCAGAGGCCAGTTCCCTGCCCCACCTTCTTCAACTAACCTCCCAGGCTTAAGGGCAGAGAGAGACACTTTGCAAACCACCAGAACACCCCAGATCGCCTCTAGCACGCTGCAGAGGCCAGTTCCCTGCCCCACCTTCTTCAACTAACCTCCCAGGCTTAAGGGCAGAGAGAGACACTTTGCAAACCACCAGAACACCCCAGATCGCCTCTAGCACGCTGCAGAGGCCAGTTCCCTGCCCCACCTTCTTCAACTAACCTCCCAGGCTTAAGGGCAGAGAGAGACACTTTGCAAACCACCAGAACACCCCAGATCGCCTCTAGCACGCTGCAGAGGCCAGTTCCCTGCCCCACCTTCTTCAACTAACCTCCCAGGCTTAAGGGCAGAGAGAGACACTTTGCAAACCACCTAAAAGAAGATTAAAACAAAGCTATAAAGAAGACAGAGGGCACAGCAGTTTGATATGTTAGTTAGAAAACTGGGGCCGCTAGGCCATAGACCAGACTATGGGTCTTCACCGGATGCGCCATTTGAAAACAGATAATTTTCTTTTTAAAAAAGAACAACAAGGCTTTCATGCTTTTTTAGTGTGGGGTACTTTCCATGGGATGCAAACATGCTTGTGAAACAAGCTTTGGATGGGAAGCTTCCGTTTGCTTCTACTTTTCTTTCAGGGGCGGGGGTTGCCCACCTTTCAGAGGAAATGACCAGTTCTGGCCAACTTTTTGCTAATACTCCCTTTTATATGACCATGTGGGACAAGCAGGAATTTCTTTGGGTTCTTCTCTAAGTATTTATTTGTTTTTGCCTGCAAGTCTAGTGCAGGATTGGCAGCCTCCAAGTGGTGCCTGGCATTCTCCTGTGACTACCACTGGTCTCCAGACCACAGGAACCAATTCCTCTGGAGAAAACAGCAGCTTCAGAGAGCATGTGCTATGGGATACTGTAGATTCCAGGTGAATGCCTTCCCCAAATTCCACTCTCCATAGGCATCCCCCCCCCAATCTCTAAAATTACCCAGGCTGGTGTGGGCAACCCAAGTATAAGGGGAGGTCCTTAAACAGGCCTGAGGCGTGGAGTGACTGGTTAGGTTCCAACAAGGTGTTGACAGCATTGGTGCAAGTTTGGTGACACAAGTCATCCAATCAGCAAATAAACTGAGGCATCTACAGGCTAGCCTGATCTCATCAGATCTGTGAAGCTAAGCAGGGTCAGTCCTGGGTAGGGATGGGCACGAACTGGTTCACAAGCCAAAATTCCAGCCCAACCTGGGCTGGTTTGGGGCTTGGGAACCAATGTTCTGGTAAGACGCACTCCCTGAACATGTCCCAAACTCCAGCCTGTTTGGTTTGGCTCTTCATGACTGTTCCATCTCTCTCTGAAGGCCAGTTTGTTGTAGCGGTTAAGTGCGTGGACTCTAATCTGGGAGAACCGGGTTTGATTCCCCACTCCTCCACTTGCACCTGGCTGGATGACCTTGGGCAAGCCGTAATTCTGATAAGAGCTGTCCTTGAAAAAGAGCAGTTTCTGTCAAAGCTCTCTCAGCCCCACCTGCCTCACAGGGTGTCTGTTGTGGGGAGGGGAAGGGAAAGTGGTTTGTAAGCCACTCTGAGACTCCGAGTGGAGGGTGGGGTATAAAACCAACCTCCTCCTCCTCCTCCTCATCTGCTGTTGTCACAGTATGCATCCCATGGCGGTGTCAACCAACAGGTGTCCACTCAAAGGGTTAAATGAAGTCCCTTCCTGGGAGGTCCCCCCTTCCCCTTTCTCCTGTCCGCAGCAAGTCATGGTCAGGAGAAGGGGGGATCTCCCAAGAAGGGACTTCCCTTCACCATTTCTCCAGTTTCCCTTCACCCTTTTGCCAGCTTGGTGTACTGGTTAAAAGCGGCGGACTCTAATCTGGAGAACCAGGTTTGAATCCCCACTCCTCCTCATGAAGCCAGACGGGTGGCCTTGGATTGGGCCCAGTTCTCTCAGAGCTCTCTCAGCCCCACCTACCTCACAGGGTGTCTGTTGTGGGGAGAGGAAAGGAAAGGAGTTTGTAAGCCGCTCTGATA
>NW_015164191.1:618556-644678 GCF_001447785.1 Gekko japonicus
CGGGTTTGATTCCCCACTCCTCCACTTACACCTGCTGGATGACCTTGGGCAAGCCATAGTTCTGGCACAGCTGTCCTTGAAAAAGAGCAGTTTCTGTCAAGAGCTCTCTCAGCCCCACCTGCCTCACAGGGTGTCTGTTGTGGGGAGGGGAAGGGAAAGGAGTTTGTAAGCCGCTCTGAGACTCCTTTGGGTAGTGGAGGGTGGGGTAGAAATCCAATCTCTTTTTCCCAGCCACAGCTTGACATGGCCCAGAGAAAGGGGTGGGAAGCCCCTTCCCGGGAGATCCCCGGGTTCTTCCACATCCCGAACTTGCTGGACTGGTTCAGTCTGTGTGAGGCTAGGTCAGTTCAAGTTGGGGTTCGGTCCCTGGGCTGCCATGGACCCCAAACTGAACCAAACCACCCTTTTTTGGTTCATGTCCATCCCTAGTCCTGGGTAGTACCTGGATGGGAAACCATCAAGGAATCCCAGGGTTGCTATGCAGAGGCAGGCAATGGGAAAGCACCTCTGAACATCTCTTGCCTTGGAAATCTCATAGGGTCATCATACGTTGGCTGCAACTTGATGGCACTTGCTGCCGCCACCCCCACCCACAGATCAGGGATAGTAAGCCAGACGCCCGACCAGGGGTCTCCCGCCTTTGCGAGCCTGCAGGCATATTTGGAATTATGACAAGGCATGGTGGGCGCAGCAACAAAATGGCTGCCACTGAATGGTTGCCACAGGAGGAGAAGCCAGCCACAAAATGACTGCCAGAGTTTGACGTCAGTAACCGAGTGCAGATCCTTGTGATTTGATGACAGCTGCTGACAAAGCAACATTTTAAAAAATCTGCACAGCCCATCAGATCTCCAGTGACCAATCAGAAGCCTTGCTGGGCAAAAGTCCCACCCAGCCCTACCCACTTCCAAAAAGAGTGTCAGCAGACTCCATGGCACCCACAGGCCCTGCAGTGGCAGACCCCCACCCCGCTCCAGAGCCTGACTGGTCCCAGGGCCTAAGGAGGGAATTCTTTGGGTACTGGGCATCAGGTTCTCAGCCCATTTTTGTTAGGCAAGTGATGATAAATGCAGAGCAGCTAAGTTACTGCTCTGACCCTGAAGCCAAAGTGACCCTGAAGCCAAAGCCCAATCACCAGCGAACTTTTTCGGTCACCTCGTCGGGGACCACCACAAAACGGGAAGGGAATAAGTTAATTAGTTGCGGGTCAGCTGTTTAAAAGGTTAATAAATCCTGCCTTAACCCATATTCAATATCTGGCATCTTAGCATTAATTATATTTTGTATCAAAGTAATACACACACAAACACACACAGACACACACACACACACATATATATCAAAAATATAATGATGCTAATGACAGGATAGTTTGGAGGTCATTAATTCATAGGGTCACCATAAGCCATATATACATATCAGCATCGGTTTAACAAGTGGAGTCAAAGGGTGAATGAGCAGAAGTCACAAGACCATGGAGCACTATCCTTATGGGTGCAGAAGCTGTAACCTCTGAAACATTCTTCAGTTTAGTAAAGTCCATTCTGCATTTTTGCAAATGTTTCCCCACACTTAAGAGGGCTAGAGATGAACTGTGTAAATAAATGCCGAGAATTTCATAACTCCACGAATGTATTGGGTCCAGCACAATTCTAGGTCCTGCCCCACATGTACCAGTACAGAATGGAACTACCAAGATGATGCCTGTTCAGTGGATTTGCAGGGGTCAGTTTCTGTGGCAGGTGGTTCCGTATTGTCCACATCCATGGTAGTGCCAATCATCTCTAGTGGCCTGCCACTTATTCCACTGGGGGATACCAAGAGTTTGGGGAGGACGTGACTTCACTTCTTTTGTTCTGGGAATTCCCTCTAATCTGTATGATAAAGACAATAGAGACATGGGGAAATTCCTACAGTATCACCATGGAGGCCATTTTCTGGCATTTTCATCCCACATCTTCATTTCTCAAGGGTGGGACATTGCCCGCCACAGGAGGGCAAATTGCAACCCTAAACAAGAAGCATGAGCTGATACCATTGCATTCCGAACCCTGTTCCAGTTCATTGACTTTGGGGTGTGAAAGTCATGAGCATAATCATGTTTCATCGTGTGTGTGTGTGTGTGTGTGTGTGTGTGTGTGTGTGTGTGTGTGTGTGTGTGTTTTCTTTTGGTTGTTTGGCCCTAAGCCTGCCCACCTTTTAGGGACACAAAATGCATGGTGCTTGGCATCCAGTGCAGGAATCCACAGGAATGTTTCATGCTGGGATGCAACTCATCACCCCTAATGTGACTATCGTGTGTTCAATTATAATCTAAATGATAACTACTACATGCTCTGATTACTGGTTCACAGTATCAAAAATTCAGTGATATAAGTATTACATTATCAGTATAATGGGTTGTCAGTGCAGTGTTTAGAGTAATGGCGCAAAGCAATGGCCCAGAATAACATTCTGGAATTGCTGCATTTTCATAAACATCCTATAAGAACCTTTTAGGAGGAAAGTGGATGCAATTCTTCACCGCGAAATAAGGGGGGACAAGCGCCGGCCCCCTCAATACCCACTTCTGCAAATTACCGCAGAATATATCAACTTTAGTTGAAATTAACTGTAGCCAATAATTACCATAATAATTACAATAATTGTTATAGAAATGGGTGGGGGGACTTGTAGAATAGATTGAGGTAACATGCATTCCTTTTAAAACAAAGGATTGACTCATTATTACGAGACATATTTTCTCTCCGAAACTAATTAACTTGTCAGTCAAAATATACTTGAACAATGTTTAAAATGCCTGTGGAATTCTAGAATAAAGTTTTAGAATGGAAAAGTGCTATCTTAATTCTCTTTCTCTCTCCAACACACACACACACACATTCTCTCCCTTTCTCTGGTGAAGTTCAGGCATAATTTCAAATCGTGGTTTATTTATATATGGTTAGTTGGAGAAACCAAGATCCAACATGCAGGCAATGCCTCACATCCTGGCTTGGCTCAAGGAATTCTGGTTTCATCCCTTTTGATCCCCCTCCACCTTCCCTACAAAGGTCTGTATTAAGCCAGGACGGCATTCAAAACCGTAGTTAAGACTAGCTATGGTGGATGATCCAAACAAACCAAATGTTTCAGATTCTGATTTGATATATGCCAATTAACCTCCATTGGATTGACCAACCATCCCATAAGCACACTAACCATAGCAGGATGAACCCGACTTATCCTCCAACTCCACCGAGCAAAATGTGAAGACATCTTCAAGCCAAAGGAGCTTTCCTCCAACAGAAATGGCTTTTCTGTTGGAGGAAGGTCCACTTAAGATGGAGGAAGTCTCCTTGGACTGGATGAAGGCTCCTCGAAGGTCAGTCAGATCCACTCCAGTTAGTTTAATTAAACTCCGATTTCACAGGACATCTGAATCAGAATTCTCCGCTTCCTATTTTGATATACTCGTAGGTCCCAAGTTCAATCCTCAGCATCTGCAGTTAAAAAGGACCAGACAGTAGGTGGCGTGAAACACCTCAGCCAGAGACCCTGGAGAGCTGCTGCCAGTCTGAGCAGACAATACTGACTTTGATGGAGAAATGGTTTGATTCAGTAGAAGGCAGCCTCCTTTGTGTTCATCTGTGTGACGTGACATCATTGCACGATGCATTTCCTGCCATCTCTTCATCTGTGGGCAGCAGCATCAGGAAGGGACACCATGGTGTGACATCAGGTCAGGTTTTATGTGATGTAGTTACTTGTCAGGAAAAGCTGAAAAAGACACGTGGCTGTTTGGTAGACTGCCTTTCTTGTAATGTTTGGTGACCCGTGGAGACACGGCCCAGGAAAGAAATCATGAACTGTCACAAATTCTTATTAGAACTTATAGTCTGATTTCACAGATATGGGGAGAATAGTCCTGAGTTTAAGAGAACATAAGAGAAGTCGTGTTGAATCAGGCCAGTGGTCCATCCAGTCCAACACTCTGTTTTGTACAGTGGCCAAAACCCAGGTGCCCTCCGGAGGTCTACCAGCAGGGCCAGAATCCAGAAGTCCTCCCACTCTTGCCCCCCAAGGACCAAGAATACAGAGCATCACTACCTCAGACATAGTGTTCCATCCCACTGATGGACCTCTGCTCCATATGTTTAACCAATTCCTTCTTGAAGCTGTCTGGGCTTCCTGCAGCAGTGAATTCCACGTGTTAATTATTCTCATCACTGTAATGTCCCTGTGACAGATTGGGATTGACCTGGATGCATGAAGGTGACCCACTCTCATTCTTCTTTGTTTTCACTCGGAAATCTTGAGAACGGCAAAACCCCTGTTTTCTTTTTTAATTGAAGCTGAGCTTTTCACTGAGGAACGTGCAAAATCATATAAATATTGGTTCTCAGTATAAACAGGCCATTTAGATCATAACACTAGGCACTCTATAGGAAGTAGTTACTGAAGAAAATTGCTGTCGTAACCTTTCATGACTTTATACCAACACCAGTAGGAACACTAATTAGCACCCTGAAAACAGAAAGTGATTTATTTTTCTTGGAAAAAGTTATCATCCGTGAGGAAACAAGACTTGCATCATAATGCTTACAAGCGAGGACCTGAAAGGAATTGAAATGCCAAAGAAGGGAGACTCTTTTGCTCCAGTTTGGTGTAGTGGTTAAGTGCGCGGACTCTAATGTGGGAGAACTGGGTTTGATTCCCCACTCCTCCACTTCCAGCTGCTGGATGACCTTGGGCAAGCCGTAGTTCTGTCAGAGCTGTCCTTGAAAAAAAGCTGTTTCTTTCAGAGTTCTCTCAGCCCCACCTAACTCACAGGGTGTCTGTTGTGGGGAGGGGAAGTTTGTAAGCTGCTCTGAGACTCTGAGTGAAGGGTGGGGTATAAATCCAATCTCCTGCTCCTCCTCCTCCTCCTCCTCCTCCTGCTCCTCCTCCTCCTCCTCCTTCTTCTTCCGAGCAGATCCAAAGCTAGGGTTGCTAATCTCAGGGTAGTGTCAAGTTCAGCAGCAAGTAAATCTCTACACACGTTTCCAAGGAAGCGTTATGCTTTATTAGATTACAAAACTGGTACCCTATCCACAGGATTATTGTTAGGAATGACCATGGGGCGGAAACACCCTTACATGCCGAGTGGAAAATGCCATCTGGAACATGTCTGAGTCTACAACTGAGCAAAAAATCCCAGTCGGCTGCGAATGTGTGCAATGTCCTCCCTTACCCCTATGAATCATTGTTAGCCCCTTGTGAATGTGTAACTGTAAATCGCTTAGAGCCAGCACCAGCAGGATTGAGTGATTAATAAATTGAAAGATGATGATGATGATGATGATGATGATGATGATGATGATGATGATGATTACATATAGCAGGATGAGGCAAATGGCTAAGCAAATGAAATTCGAGCACACGCGGGGGAATTCTCCCGGCGGGAGGATACTTGATAAGCGGGAGAGTCGCAGTGCCTCATGAGAGCCGAAAGATTCACACCAGGGGTGGAACGCAAGCCCTCCCTCCTTCACAAGGCAAGACAGATAACACCGTCTGGCAGTACCGACTCTCACAGTCTCCCTAGCAATGTTTACTGCAAGTGGCAGAGCAGCGAGCAAGCCAGGATCAGAGACGGGAACCAGCAAAACATGGCAGCTGGCTGCAACACACAAGAGTCCACTCGGCTCATCCTCACCTCCACTCCCATTTGCCTTCTTCTAATTCTCCTTTAATCACTTATTTATTAGCCACCTTTCTCCCTTGCAGAACTCCGGGGGGGGGGGGGCTTACCATCAAACCAAAATGATTATTAAAAAAAACCCAAAGCGATATAAATAAAACGACAATTATTTTTTAAAAAACACACATAAAAGGTCATTGTTTTAAAACTCCAATTAGGACTGCCAATAAATTAAAAAAACGAAATCAGTCAAGTGCCGCCCGAAACAACACTGTCTTCACTTGCCTCCTGGAGGCTGAGAGTGAGGTCGCCAGGTGCACCTCTCCGGGGAGCTTGTTTCATAATCACGGGGCTGCCAGCAAAAAGGCCGTCTCTAGTCTGCCCACCAGATGAGCTTCTTTGAATTGTGAGACAGAATGGCCTCTCCCTGTGATCTTAATTTCCAGGCAGGAATTTCTGGGAGAAGGCGATGTGGGAGGATCATTCTAATCACCTTCTTCCTATTCTCTCTCTAACCATCTTTTTCTCCTTGTCTTCTTCTGCTCATATAGAACCATAGAATGTTCGAGTCGGAAGGGACCTTGCAGGTCATCTAGCCTAACCCCCTGCCCTCTGCAGGAGCACAGCAGAAAGACAGCCCTACATAGCTACAACATACCCGGAAGATGGTCATCCAGCCTCCACTTGAAAATGTCCAGCGAAGGAGCATCCACCACCTCCCGAGGCAGACTGTTCCACTGCTCACTTATACTCCTCTCCTTGCTGCCGACTTGCCCCTCACCTCCTGTCATTCCCTCCAGAAGCTCTTGAAAGGGACAGAGAAGTGACCACATATAGCTTGGCAGTTCGAGACCCGAGTGCCGCGTGACGGAGTGAGCTCCCGTCTCTGGCCCCAGCTCCTGCCAACCTAGCAGTTCAAAAGCAAGAAATTGCAAGTAGATAAATAGGTACCACTTCAGTGGGAAGGTAACAGCATTCCGTGCACCTCGGCATTTAGTCATGCCAGCCACATGACCATGGAAATGTCTTTGGACAGTGCTGGCTCTTCGGCTTGGAAACGCACCGCATCCCTAGAGTCTGATTCGACTGGCTTTCGAGCAAGGGAAACCTTTACTAAATTTGCAGATGATACTAAATTGGGAGGCGTAGCAAATACAGTAGAAGACAGAGTCAGGATACAGGATGATCTTGACAGGCTGGAAAACTGGGCTAAAACAAATGTAAAGGTAGGAAAAATGCATAATTATAGGATGGGGAGACTTGTCTTGGCAGTAGTATGTGCGAAAAGGTTCTAGGGGTTTTAGTAGACCATACACTGAACATGAGTCAGCAGTGTGATGCAGTAGCTAAAAAGGCAAATGCAATTTTGGGCTGTATCAACAGAAGTATAGTGTGATCATGTGAAGTGATGGTACCACTTTACTCTGTTCTGGTTAGACCTCACCTAGAGTATTGTGTTCAGTTTTGGGCACCACAATTTAGGAAGGATATAGACAAACTGGAACGTGTCCAGAGGAGGGCAATGAAGATAGTGAGTGGTCTGGAGACCAAGTCCTATGAGGAAAGGTTGAAGGAGCTGGGCATGTGTAGCCTAGAGAGGAGACGGCTGAGAGGTGATACGATAACCATCTTCAAATACTTGAAGGACCGTCATATAGAAGATGGTATGGAGTTATTTCCTGTTGCTCCAGAAGATCGGGTAAAAATTAAATCAGAAGAGTTTTCGGCTAAACATTCGGAAGAACTTCCTGACAGAGTGGTTCCTCAGTGGAACAGTCTTCTTCAGGAAGTGGTGGGCTCTCCTTCTTTGGAGGTTTTCAAACAGAGGCTTGATGGCCATCTGACAGCAATGCGGATTCTGTGAACTTAGGCAGAGCACAAGAATAGAGGGCGGGTAGGGTTGCCTCAGTTCTTGTGGTCCTTTCTTACACGTCCAGGGAAATGCTGATCACCACTTTGGGGTCAGGAAGCAATTTTCTCCAGGCCAGTTTGGCTGGAGATCCTGAAGGTTTGTAGTCATCTTCTGGGTGTGAAACAGCAGTCACTGGGGGTGTGGAGGGGGAGGTATTTATGAATTTCCTGCATTGTGCAGGGGGTTGAACTAAATGACACTGGAGGGACCTTCCAACTGTGTGATTCTATGATTCTAAAGCTTTCTATACTTGTGGCCATCACTATGTTCTCTGGCAGTGAATCCCACCTTTGAATCACTCGTTGAGTAAAGAAGTACTTCCTCTTGTCTGTCTTGTATCTATTTCCCATCAACTTCACCTGGTACTCTTGAGTTCAAGCATTTTGGAAGAGGGAGGAAATGAATGAATGGATCGTAAATAGATGGATACTTGACCGGTCTGCCTCGTCCATTGTAGCATGTATGGAGTTACATAATGCATACACTGTATACAATTACGTATAGAAGGGTTAACAACTTTGCAAGACTATTTGCAGTAAATCGGAATGGCTGACACATTGCCCATCTGCTGCTTATTTTCGGTAGCAAAGTCGCAACACTAATAAGGACGCACATCGGTGTAATCGGACACACTTCATTTTGCAGAAAGTGGACATACTTTTTGAGCAGGCTGTATGCTGCAGCAGTGTTTATCCAATTTAAGCTTATTTCCACTAAGGTCATTGCAATCTGCCAGAGTGGCTCGTAATGTGCGAACCACGGCAGACTCAACAAGGGGGAAGGGAAGAAGATTAAGGAGAAAAAGAAGAAAGGGCTTACATGAAGAGGTTGCTCTGTGGAGAGAAGGAGGCTCTCTGGGCTTGGCGTCGTGGTTAAGAGCAGTGGACTTTAATTTGGAGAACCAGGTTTGATTCCTCAGTTCTTCTCCACCTAAAGCCTGCTGGTTGGCCTTGGCCCAGGCACCGTTCTCTGAGAGCTCTCTCAGCCCCACCTACCTCACAGGGTGTCCATTGTGGGGAGAGGAAGGGAAGGCGATCTTAAGCCACTTTGAAACTCCTTCGGGTAGTCGATGTCAGACGGGCCACCCTAAGTGGTGGCATAGCCAACAGATGGCTGCGTGATGACTGTAACTGGCATATGGAAGGAGACGGTCCTCCAAATATGTGGGTCCCAGATTGTGGGGGTCTGTACAGGTAATCAGCACATTGAAGTGACCTTGGAGACAGACTGGTGGCCATTATAGCTATTTCAAACAGGTATAATCTGTTCCTGACAATAGTTGGGCTGCTGCATCTTGGATCAGTTATAGTTGTCGGGTTGTCTTCAATGGCAGGCCCATGTAGATTGCATTGCAGTAGTCCAGCCTTGCGGGTACAGAAGCATGGATCAGCGTGACCAGATAGGCTGAGTCTAGGTATGAGAAAGTTGGTGAATCAGATGCAGCTGACAGAAGGCGCTCCTGACCACCGTGCCAATCTACTTGGATTTCCAAAGTTGCACAGAGCACAGCAGCATACAAATAACAGCAGCGTGGAACATCCAGGCCGCTCACCTCCCGGATGCTAACCCTCAGAAATTTGTGTTTTGCTCTTTCTAAATGAAGGATTTGAGGCTTTAATTAAGGAAACATCCCAGTACATCTTTCCCTTTAAAGAGGCAGCACCTGCGTCCAGTGGAAATGATCTGTTTGGATTGCTTGATTTCCTAGCATTACAGAAGCAATTGACAGTACCCATATGGCCATTAAATACGTGTGATGAACAAATGCACAGGAACTGCAAGATGGCTCTGGGGGGGGGGGAGATGCTGACATCTGATTCATTCCTCTCGAAGTAAATTGCTTGTGATAGAGCCGTAGAAACACTTAGGAGCCCTTTCTGAAATCCTCACTGTGGCCGGACAAGCTAATTAAGACTGCTGTCTTAATGGTCTTCGGAATATTATTTAGCATAAGATCTGTCTTTGAAAATTGCTTCAATGACATCTGTAGATTATATTCTATTTTCAAACCAAATGTCAGAAACTGTGCTTTTTTTGTTGTTTTCCTCCATGGGAGTCGGGAGACGATGCCGTAGCCGGATAAATTACCCTTGCCAGTCTCATACACCTGCAGAAATAAACAAAAAAATGTACACAATTTACCGAATGTAATGTCTTTAAAAGGAAACATGGATATCCTTTCCAAAAACCTGCACAGACATCAAGCCCATGAAAGAAAAGTGGAAGACAATTGCAATTCCAGATTGCTTCCGGGTGCATGAGGCTACAGACGCTATTTGGGGTGAATAGACATTGCGATCCCAGATCACTGCAGACAGCGACAGCAGCCATGAAATTAAAAGACGCCTGCTCCTTGGGAGAAAAGCGATGACGAACCTAAACAGCATGATAAAAAGAAGAGACATCACCCTGCCAACAAAAGTTCGCATGGTCAAAGCAATGGTATTCTCAGTAGTCATTTATGGCTGCGAGAGTTGGACTATAAGGAAGGCCGAGCGCCGAAGAATAGATTCATTTGAACTATGGTGCTGGAGAAGACTCTTGAGAGTCCCTTGGACTGCAAGAAGATCAAATCAGTCAATCCTAAAAGAAATCAACCCTGACTGTTCCCTGGAAGGCCAGATAATGAAACTGAAGCTCAAATACTTTGGCCACCAAATGAGAAGGGAGCACTCACTGGAGAAGACCCTGATGCTGGGAAAGACTGAATGTCAAAGAAGACGGGGATGGCAAAGGATGAGATGGTTAGACAGTGTCATAGATGCAATGAACATGAAATTGAGCCAACTTCAGAGGACGGCGGAAGACCGGAAGGCCTGGTGAGAGATGGTCCATGGGGTCACGAAGAGTTGGACTCGACTGTGCGACTGAACAACAACAACAAAAAGGATTTGGACTATCACTGAGGAACAGCAAAGGACGTTACAGGATATTATTTCCACCAGTTATCAATCAAGGACACAGTTTGTTTTAAAAACCCTTCCTCATTAGGTATGATGAGAACTTTGACACCAGCACGGTTGCCAGATGGATTTATCTTGCTCTGACTTTCTCAGTTATACATAAGGTGAGCTTCTGATTGTGCCGAGGTGCCTGGCGTCACACAGCAATTGATTTCTGGCTACCCCAGCAAGGGACTTTCAGGACAAGTGAGAAGCAGAGGTGAAGAGTTACCTCCCCCGCACCCCAAAAAATGTTTCCTGTTGAATTATGTAGATTTTCTTCCTAAAGATACTGACAGATTTGTTTCAAATTAGTTTGGGGAAAGGGATTCCAAATTAGGATCACCAGCCTCCAGTCTGGCCCTGGAGATTACAACTGATCCCCAGGCTGCAGACACCAGATCTCCTGGAGAAAATGGCTGCCCTGGAGGGTGGATGCTACGAGGCCTCTCCTCTCTCCAAACCCCACCCTCCCCAGACTCTACCTCCTCCCCCCCAAGTCTCCAGATATTTCCCAAGTGTGAGTTGGCAACCAAATACAGAGGAGAGGTTAGAGGACTGTGTAGAGTTGAGTAAACCAAACTGTATACTGCATGATAAAAACGTTAGATAAGGGAGGAAGAGGAGGAGGAGGTCACGCCAGAAGGCTTCATCTGAAGGATTGGGCAATCCAACCCGGTTGATAAATAGAATGATGTTCTGACTAGGAGGACGAATTGAACCTAATAACATCTTTATGATTTGTTTATAGAACTGACGATGAACTTGTAGAGCTTTCTATCCCATTGTCTTTTTCCTGAATATATATTTTTTTTCTAAGCAGGGGCAGTTTGCCACTGCCTTCCACGGCAGAATCTTCCCTTGTGGGCTCCCTTCCAAGTACTGATCCTACTTAGCTTCTGGGATTCTATGAGATCGGGCTACACCATTACCGCCTTCCTTCTCCAGTGTCTGAGCAGATCCGATGAAGTTAATCTTAAGATGCACAACTTCCCACCTGCACAGGGTCTGCGTGTGTTACTGTGTCAAGTTGTGCATTGACAAAAAGGAACAAAATAAACCAGCACCTTGACTAAAGCTTCTGAGGGAACAGGCAGGTATCTCTCGGGGTTACGGTCAGGTCATTAAAGCGATGCACTTATCAAGAATGAAGAAAAGGTTAAAGCACTTGGGGCTCTTTAGGTTGGGGAAACGACGGCTGAGGGGTGACATGATCGAGGTTTATAAGATTACGCATGGGATAGAGCAGGTAGAGAAAGAAGTATTTTTCTCCCTTTCTCACAATACAAGAACTTATGGGCACTCAATGAAATTGCTGAGCGGTCGGGTTAGAAAAGATAAAAGGAAGTACTTCTTCAACCCAAAGAATGATTAACACATGGAATTCAGCCACAGGAGGTGGTGGCAGCTAAAAGCATGGACGGCTTCAAGAGGAAATTAGATAAGCATATGGAACAGAGGTCCATCAGTGGCTAATAGCCAGAAGGTATAGATAGGAACTCTCAGGCTGGGGCAAGTGATGCACTGTGTTCTTGGTGGGTGCTTGTGGGGGGGGGCAACAGTGGGAGGGCTTCTAGTGTCCTGGATCAATGGTGGACCACCTGATGGCACCTGGTATTTTTGGCCACTGTGTGACAGAGTTTTGGACTAGATGGGCCATTGGCCTGATCCAACATTGGCATCTCTTAGGTTCTTAAGAATGGAATTGCCTGCAAGACATACCCTCTTGCACCTGCATGGGTGGACACATTCTTAATAGGCCCCCCAGGTCTGGGTTGAGGAATTCCTGGAGATTTTTGGGGTGGAGCCCAGGGAGGGCGGGGTTTGCAGAGGGCAAAGACCCCACTGGGGTATAATGCCATCAAATCCACCTTCCAAAGCAGCCATTTTCTCCAGGGGAACTGACCTCTGTAGTCTTGAGATCCATTGTAATTTTGGAAAATCTCCAGCCATCGCCTGGAGACTGGCAACCTTAATTTTTCGATGACCAGCATTAGCAATAGTACATTTCCTGCTTTTTGATTCGGCACAATCAATAGCACCTGTTGATGAAATGACTGTAAGACATGATTGCAAGATTTGCTAGGCTCATGGGCAGGTAGACACCAAAGGCACACAGAGACATCTGAGAAGTAAGCCTCACCTCAGAACTCTGATGCTGATTTCTTTTCCCCATTTGATGATGTGTCTTTGGATGACTGGAGGTAGCTATGGCAGGTGGATGGAAATCTGTTGTGAGAAAGCCATCTAGTCCTGCAAGAAAGCAATCTTATCATAAAAATAGCCACAACCAGGGGTCTTGTTGTAGAAAAAGAGCTGCCGGAGTTCATTAGCATAACTCATTAGCATAACTTATTTGCATATGCCACGCCCCCTGACATCACTGGAAGTGACAGAAGGCCACACCCCCTGACATCACCGGAAGTGTGTCAGAAGGCCTGGCTACTTACCCTCCTGCTTCATCCTCATTCCCAAAAGGAATGAGGATCGAAGCAGAGGGCGGGGTAAAGAAGGGGGCGGGGCTTCACCACGTGACCGCCCCGCCCCCTAGAGGTTCTCTTCCGGAGCTCCGTACCTGAGAGCTCCCCCCCGACTAGAGCCCTGGCCACAACTGAATTTATTTGGACACAACCAAATAAATCCAATCACAACCAGTGAGTAGGACATGAACCAAAGCATAAAATGATCTAGCACATAACTACTATGCTTTTCAATTATTCCCCTGGGATGATTAGAAAGCTGGAATATCTCATGGTCTCCCCACCCCCTAGTGAAATCCAGAAGTTCAATGAACAGAAATGAATTCTGAGACACAGTTCACATCACCTTCTCCATGTGCAGTCCACTTCCTCATGCTGAGTTCCCAGCTCCCCGGCCTAACTACTACAAATTAATTTCACGTGACCTGATGCCATTATGTGGTGTCTCATCCTTTCCTGGCAGGGGCATATTCCTTTTGAAAAGTGGCACCTCTTTGCTTTCCTGACTTACAGAGTACAAGCACAAGACTGAGAACATAGGACACTGGGAATCTTGAAGGTTTTTTGTCGTCTTCTGGGCATGGAACACGGGTCATTGGGTGTGGGGGGGGGAGGTATTTGTGAATCCCCTGCATTGTGCAGGGGGTTGAACTAGATGACCCTGGTGGTCCCTTCCAACTCTATGATTCTAGGATGAGGCCAATGGGCAACCAGCTGTGTAGATATTCTTAGTGCCTCAATCTCTTCTGTGCTTTGATGGAAAGCTGAATGGCAGACCCATGTAAAGAAGGAGGAAGAGGAGGAGGAGGAGGAGGAGGAGACTGGATTTATACCCCACTCTTCACTACCCAAAGGAGTCTCAGAGCAGCTTACAGTCTTCTTTCCCTTCCCCTCTCCACAGCAGACACCTTGTGAGGTAGGTGGGGTTGAGAGAGCTCTTTCGAGAACTGCTCTTTCCAGAATAGCTTCTGAGAAAACATGTGACTGGCCCAAGGTCACGCCAGCAGCAGGAGTGGGGAATCAAACCCCGTTCTCCCAGATTAGAGTCTGTGCTCCTAACCACTGCACCAAACTGGCCTGACCTCTAAGGAAGAGTAAGATATCAGTGTAGTAAATACAAGAAATTTATTTAAATATTAAATATTAAATACAGAAATATTTCCTGTTCTTTTTAATTCAAGCATCCGTCCTGAAGAAGAGCTCTGTCCAGGTCATAGGGACCATATCACTCCAGTGACCAGTCTTGTTCCATTGCTTCCAGGCTCGATCCAAGGTGCCGGGATTGACCTTTAAAGCCTTACCCGGCTGGGACTAACATCCCTTACACACTGCCTCCTCCCGTAGGAATGTACCTGCATACTCCAGTCACCTTCGGAGGCCCTGCTCCGGTTGCCCCCGCCATCTGAAGCTAGATCGGTGGCCACCTGAGAAACAGCCACCTCAGTCGTGGCACCACAACTTTGGAACTCTATCCCCAGGGAAATTTGCCTGCCTGCCTGCCTCTATCGGTGTCTTTTGCCAGCAGGTGAAGACTTTTTTTGTTCTGTCGGGGATATCCCCAAAACCGTTAATCGCCAGAGTGATGAAAATGTGGAATTCACAGCTTGAAAAAGGGATTAGATAGATTCATGGGGGATAAGTCCATCAGTAGCACTGACTACTAGCCATGGCGAGTAAAGGCCATCAACCTCTGATTCCCAGAACCAGGAGGCAACATCAGCCTCTGTGCCCAGTTGTTGGCAGTCCAGAGGGACTGGATGTCCAGTGTGGGAGACGGGAGGCTGGACTAGATGGACCCTCCCTGGTCTGATCCAGCAGGCCTCTTCTGATGTTCTAATGAAGCCCCTGGCCTCTATGCCCTGTTGTTGGCCTTCCAAAGGAACTGGATGTCCAGTGTGTGAGACAGGACTAGATGGACCCTCCCTGGTCTGATCCAGCAGGGCTCTTCTGAGAGCCAGTTTGGTGTAGTGGTTAAGTGCCTGGACTCTAATCTGGGAGAACCAGGTTTGATTCCCCACTCCTCCATTTGCACCTGGCTGGATGACCTTGGGCAAGCCATAGTTCTGATAAGAGCTGTTCTTGAAAAAAGAGCTGTCAAGAGCTCTCTCAGCCCCACCTACCTCACAGGGTGCCTGTTGTAGGGAGGGGGAGGGAAGGGAAAGGAGTTTGTAAGCCGCTCTGAGACACCTTTGAGTAGTGAAGGGCAGGGTATAAATCCAATCTCTTCTTCTTCTTATGTTACTGGCCCTCCTTCTAGTGTTGTTTATCTGCTTTTAAATTAAGTATTTAGTAATTCTAACTGTATTTTTAATTGTTCAATTGTTTTAACATTTTTTATGTTTGCCATTTTATGTCTTGGACCCCGATTGGGTGGGAAGGTGGCATTAAAATGTTTTAAGTAAACTCAAAAAGAGCTGGGAAGGCACGTTGAGCTTGCATTACTTCGTCTTCTTTTTCTACTTCTAAGAAAGTAGATTTTCCTGACCCTGTGAATGTTTTTCTAAGAGACCAGGAAGGTGAAGTCTTTTTGATTTCAATCCAGAAAGGAGATACCAGCAGATTGCCGCATGTTCCTTCCCCTAATAAATTATCAAAATGCCATATGGCAATTAAAGCCAAAAATCTCTAACTTAATTTCCATTTTTTTTTAAAAAAAATAAGTTTTTGTAGGTCATCCAGAAGCCTGATGAGATCCAAGGTGGCAGCTTCTGTCTATCAGTCTCCCGTCACGAAGAGGAGAAGGTGGGGGGAGAGAGCAGAAACCTACCTGCCGGTATTCACGTCTCATCTGTCAGTGCCAGGGAGGGGAGTCCTGGGAAATGTGTGGAAAGAAAGGGACTTAGTTTGAGGGTCTGCTGGCTCTGACCTCACGGAAAGTGGGAAAGATTAGAGCTCTAACACTGAGCCCACAAGGGTCCGAATAACCCCTTCAGCCCATTGGGCCTTGTGGGTCACACTTGCTCTTGTGCTGTGGCTGAAATGTCAAATCCGGGCCTCTCACCTTGAGTGCCAAAGAATCAACAGCCTCTGTTAGAACATGATCAAGGTAACGTTGTGATTTTATCAGGGAAGTGGGGTTGCCAACTCTGGGTTTGGAGATTCCTGGAGATTTGGAGGTGTAGCATGGGGAGAGGAGGGGAGGGGCCTCAGCAGGGGGTAATGCCATACAGTCCACTCCCCAAAGCAGCCATTTTCTCGGGGGGGGGGGACTGATGTCTGTAGTAGGGAGACCTGTTGTGATTCCAGTTCTCCCGACCCAGGCTGGAGGTGGACAACCCTTTGTGGAAACTGCAGAAAGCAGCTGCTAGATTGCTAACCTAACTGGTGCCAGTTGTAGAGCTCGCCTGTGTTAAAACAGCTTTATTGATGGCCTAGTAAGTTCACCGTAAGGTAACCAAAAAGGTTGAAACAACAGAAAAGAAAGCAATATAACTATACATGTAGTGCACATGAACAAAATGTTATGTATAATTTAATAATACAATGAAAAGTGCTAAAATATCACTTTAAAGCAACAGTCCTTTGGTTCACCATATAAGTACCTTATCCCAATATAAAGACAAATGCCCATGCATATAAATACAAGTTTAAAGGTACATATTGTACCCATATGCAAGAACCAATACCAAATACCAAATGCGTTTCGGCACTAAGCCTTCCTCAGTGGTATAATTCAAACTGAGCACTCCATTAATTTAACAGAGACATGCATAAAACTGATCATATACAGAATGGACCTGAAATGAGGGAGGGGGGAGGAGAGAAATAATTATCTATATGTCTGTTAAGAATCAAAATAATTTAAATATTTTGAAATATATAGAACTAACATGGCTACCTTACACCGAGATGTTGACTCTTGGAGTAAGTGGTGTCAAATATTCTTGAGATGCAACATGGGCAGCTCATCAAGATGTAAAATGTTTCATTTGCCCCTGGATCCAAAATAAACATAAAACATGTGACTAAACACCTGCACACTAAAAAGTCTCCTAATTGTTTTAGAAAAAAAGGTATGTAGCCAACTAAAAAAAACACCCTAAATGGTACAATATTGACCTTCTTAGGTCTGATCTGCAATGCTCAAAGCTCCAATAGCGTGCTCAGGTACAACTAGAAAAGAATCAGCACCATGGTAGTCCACCCCTTGAATATATGGGAAATGTGGGGGTGGGGAAAATCTGATGCAACAGAAGACAGAGAGAGGAAAAAACGATGCAGAGGTACTCAGCAGCACCTGTGAAAAGAAAATTGCATCAACCTATTTACACACCTCAGTCCAAAAAGCAGCCAAGTCCGTCAGACAGACAGCCAATCAATTTCTTCATTCAAACCTCTTGGCACCAGAGCATCCAACATGAAGATCCAGAAAGACTCCCTTTTCTTCAAAAACCGAATTTGTTGTGAAGAGTACACTTGCAGCTTTTCTATGACCCAGAAGGTCCTTGTCTGTATGTTCCAAGGACATGTAGTGCTTCACAAGTGGAGCTCACAATCTTTGCTGTCTGGTGTAGCTTCTGTGTTCAGATCTTCTCACTTTAACCAGCTGTGTTGTCATTCCTACATACAACAAATTGCATGGGGACTGTATACAATAAGTGACCCTTCCAGACTTACAATTAACAAAAGATCTAATATAGTAACTTTCGGTCATTGAAGAATTTTGTGATACACTGGTTTTAAGGCAAAGGACACAAACAGAACAATTGCCGCATGGAAAATAACCTTTTGGACTGTGCCCAACCCCAGTCAGGGTATCATCTGAGGTATGTTCTTTAAGTGTACTGACCAACATATCTTTAAGATTTTTAGCAGAAGAGGAAGAAGAGGAGGAGCAATTGGCATGGCAATTGAGGCCATGGGGCCCACCATTTATCCCGCCCTTCACTCAGAGTCTCAGAGCGGCTTACAATATCCTTTCCCTTCCCCTCCCCTCCCCACAACAGACATGCTGTGAGGTAGGTGGGGCTGAGAGAGCTCTTGACAGAACTGCCCTTGAGAGAACAGCTCTGAAAGAACTTATGACTGACCCCAGGTCACACCGGCAGCTGCATGTGGAGGAGTGGGGAATCAAACCTGGTTCTCCCAGATTAGAGCCCATTCTCCTAACCACTACAAAGGTTTGGACCTACATCTAGAGAAGTCACTCAAAAGGTACCAATGTTTTTCAGTTGTATGTCTCATGCCAGTGTAAGTTCACTGCCCTGACCTGGGCGGCCCAGGGTGTCCCGACATCATTAGATTATGGAAGCTAAGGAGGGTCAGCCCTGGTTAGTCCTTGGAAGGGAGACCACCAAGGAAATCCAGGGTCACCACACAGAGGCAGGCCATGGCAAGCCACCTCTGAACCTCTCTTGCCTTGAAACCCCTTCACTTTCCACCACCAGTCCCTTCAGGATAAATTCAAAGTGCTAGCCAGTCCTTTAGTCCAGGAGGTCTTAACTCAATGCCTTGTTGATAGGGTTGCTAACCTTCAGGTGGGACCTAGAGGTCAAGCAAATTACAACTGACCTCCAGACAACAAAGATCGGTTTCCCTGGAGAAAATGGCTGCTTTGGAGGTGTATAGGATAGCCCACCCACGCTTGTCCAGGGGTGAGAGGTAATCCTGTACTTTTGCAGTACATTAAACAACAACCCACAGAGGTAGGCTACCCTCTCTGGATTCAGGACAATATGCCACCAGAAACTCTACATTAGTCTATAATCCCCTCCAGCTCAGAGCAGAGATTCAAATCTCTCAGCTGGCATCTGGGACTTAACACATTAGCAATTCTTCCCAGAGATGCACAATATTATAATCTCCAATAGTAGCGTATGTGGTCAGCGTGTAGGCTACAGGATTTTAGGCTTGGAACTTAGGTACAACATCAGAGACCATTTAGAAACAAGAATAAGTTTTATTCAGTACAGAACATTGCAATTAGACTATAAAAGATTGCAAAACAATAAGCCTAAGGCGATTTGCCTTAACTACACAGTAAAAGATACATATTTACCAAGTTGAGGAATATCCAAACAGTCCAAGGGATTTTGAAGGCAAAATCCATCTTTGCTCAACCATGTGGTCCAATTCACAAAGCCAGTCCTTTGTCTCTTCAAAGGACAGCATTTCCAGGTGCAATAAACAAGCACAGAGCAGAAACAGAACAGAGAGAGAGTCTCTCCCATAGGGAATGACCAGTTATAGGCCAATTCCAGTCACAAATTAGCCCTGGCCAGGAGCCAATTGCGAGTGGGAATGGGAGTGCCCAAGATTTGGTTGTTATGGCTACATGTGGGGATAGGCTAGAAGTTTGGGGACCACGCCTGCAGTCAGGTGACCTAGCCTCTAGCTTCTCCATCGGCTATGTGACTACACTCGTGTAAGGCCTAGTGGGGCCTTACAGTCTAGCTTCTAGCATGGAAGTGTGAAGAATGTGGGTTTATGGCATGGCAATTGAGGCCATGGGGCCCACCATTTAGTTTGTAAGCCTGTTATCAAAAGACAGAACAGGAGAAGGCATGAGGCTTTTAGAAATCAATATTTCTATACAGGAGGGTGGCCCCTATGACATGATGCCCTGCTGGAGTCCCTCCCCTCTCCAATCCCCTCCATCCCCAGGCTCTACCCCCATACTTTACAAATTTCCCAAACTAGAGATGGCAAGCTTCTATGCTGCTTTTCTCTTCCGTTGCTACAGGGAGGGGGAAAGAGATGGAAACTTGGGCAGATAATGGTACGTTGATGGCTGGCTGGGCAGGAAGTAGGGTTGCCACATCTGGATTGGGAAATTTCTGGGGATTTGAGGGGTGGAACCTGGAGAGAGTGTGGTTTGAGGATGGGTGGGACCTAAAATAGGTACAAAGCCATCACCCTCCAAATCAGCCATTTCATCCTGGGGAAACATTGTTGCCAATCTCCAGGGGAGGGCTGGAGATCACTCAGAATCACAACTGCTCTTCAGATGGCAGAGATAAGTTCCCCTGGAGAAAACTGTAAACTCTGTCATTATACCCTGCTAAGGTCACCACAGCAAATTGACGCTGAGTGCTCAAGGCCAGGAGACCTGCCCAGAGCCTCTTTCTAGAGTTCATTGTATTTCTTTCCACAACGGGCCTTATTCCTAATGCTTACGTAATATTTAACTTTGTTGATTGCTTATTGGTGTTATTCTGTTTTCATTTTTTTAAAAAAATATTCTTTTTGTCTTCAGATTTTATGGGAAATAATATTTTTATACTCACATGCTTTTTCATGTTTTGATTGTTCATTGTACAGTATCCTCAGATCTGGTTTTCTGGTTGAGAAGTAGGATATAAATGCTTAGCTTTAATTAAGCAAGCAAGCAATATTTTGAAAAGCCATTAAACTATAGGTTTTGCCATTTTGTATGCACAGTTCTCCACATTCTGCCATGTTCTTCCCCTGATGAATTTCTTTTTTCTCCTTTCCCCTTCCAGACATCTCCAGACTCTGGGTTTGACCCATCAGCACTACTTTCAGTTTCATGTTTGTGCACATGCGCTTATGAAAAACATCCGGTTTGCAACAGGATGTGGACAGGCGCCGGATGCTACGGGATACTAGCGCTCCCGCGATCAGACACCCACCTGTGCCGCACACTTTCCAGATACTAGTGCACTTTCCTTGGTACTTTTTAACTCCACATCTTCAGTGGGATGCCATGGGTTGGCCACGGGTGCACTACACTTCCCAGATGTTGCGGTGTGATCGTGCCCTGAAAATCTGCCTGACATTCATGCCTTTTGCACAGCAAATTCTCCGTGTGTGGTAGGGTATGAGCTTTCGTGAGTGGCTCACTTCTTCAGACACCTGAAGAAGATATCTGAAGGAGTAAGCAGTGACTCCTGAAAGCTACCACAAATTTTGTTAGTCTTTAAGGTCCTACAGGACTCTTACAGAAACAACAAAAATTTTGAAGCCTGAGAGTTCAAGAATCAAACCTCCCTTCAGCAGATAATGAGGAGCTTACTCCAGAGGAGGGCTTTCTCCAGAGCTGCTTGCGATTCAAGACCTTTCCTCTGTTAGATGGGCTATCCAAGCTTTTTTTTTTTTAAGGTAAGGGTTTTTCAATCGGCACCTTAATTTTAATGAGTATTGGCTGTTAATTGTTTGCCTGTGCTGTGATTTTAATTGCCATTTCTTGCCTTGGGAACCTCTGTGCTGAAAGAGGAGCAATAAATCTTGTAAAATGGTGAGGTAAAAGTACATAATTTATATGTTTTCCTGGATTGAGCACACACGAGTCCCAAGTAATCGGTTCCTGATGTTACCCAGAAAACTGCTTCACACCCCTTTTTCTGATTACCCCCCTCCCTCAAGTTCCTGGTGCTTCTTCCTTTATTTTAGGTAATGAGGAATATCTATAGCTGTTGTTGACCTGTTCACCAGGTCAGCAACAACAATTTCCAGTTTTCTTGGTGAGAATTTTAGAAAGCCATTAGTCTTATGTATAGAGTATCCATTAAGGCCGTAATCCTAGACTAGGGGTCCCCAACCTTTCTGAGCCTGCAAGCACCATTAGAATTCTGACAGAACATGGGGGCTTCCACAAAAATGGCCGCTGCAGGAGGAGGAGACAGCCACAAAATGGCTGCCACAGCTTACCTTCAGTCACGCAGTGAAGTTAATTGTGCTCCGGTGGCAGCTGCTGCCAAAGCAACATTTCTAAAAATCTGCAAAACCAATAAAATCTCCAATGGCCAATCAAAAGCCTTGCTGGTACAATCCCTACCTAGCATTTGGAAAGGTGCTGGCAGTCAGCCAGGGCACCCCATTGGGGACCCCCGTCCTAGACAGCCATAGAACAGGCAGAGCAACGCATGGATTCCATAGAAGGTAATGGGGCTGCAGGGACAAGCCGCTCCCATTTAAAATCAGCAGCACCTATGTTTTGCCCACACAGGAACCTCTACAGAAATATTTTTTAAAAAATTATTTAAAACATATATTATCCACCTTTCTTCCTGACAGCGCTCAAGGCGACTTACGCTATAAACAAAACACATAAAAATAGTTACATACAAATGCATTAAGCCAAAATAATAGGCTCACCATTCAGGACTGCTTTAATCAAATGCAGTCCTAAATAAAAAAACATCCTAAATAAAACTTGGCATCAGCTTAGAAGTGAGACGCCTGGTACAGATATCAGTATATCTAAGGCACCCCGCAAGTCCTTGCGGGTAACCCACTTGTAACCACCGATCACATACTTAAATGGGGCTTTAGCCCCAGTTATATCAAATAGACCCTAAACGAAGGGCTTCATATTCTGAGCTGATGTTTGACTTCCCCCAAGAGGATATATCTACAGGGGAGATGCCTGAATATCACCTTGCAAGCAGAGAAGTCAGAGCAGGGAAAGTGTGTGTGTGTGGCATTCCAGAGGCCCCGGTCACACGGGAGATTTTGGCCCGGGAGAGGGACGGATCGGAAGCGCAGCAAACGGGCGTGAGCACACCGCAACATCTGGGAATCGGCTCACACCCATCCCCGATCCGTCCCTTCAGGCCAATAACGTGCTGTAAAAAAGAACCGCCCCCAGAGGAGGACTTACCTGGGACGCCGCATCAAGCGTGGCCGTTGGATCGCTGGTGCGATCTTCGTTTGTAGCAATCCCGGCTCCCAGCCGAACTGCGCATGCTCACACATGCGCAGTTTGGCTGCCTCGCTTCCCTGTCAGTGGCTTCCCCCTGGCATCTGATCATGCCGGGGAGGAAGTGCGCGGCAATGTTTTGTCCCGCCGCCGCGTGTCTCTTTTGGTGCAGCTTTAAAAAGCCGCGCTTTGCCCGTGTCCCCCCCCCCCTGTGGCAGGGGCCAGAGGCTGTATAATTCTATCCTCACCTCAGGTTTTGTCACGTCCTGCTTCCTTACTATACCAAGGATACCCGAGGGAATTCTATTTTAAGTACTGAGTTATTTAAAACATTTATCGGCTGCCTTTTCCCCTTGAGGAACTCAAGGCAACTGCTGGGACAGATTTTGGCTCTGAATATGACACCCACCCAAGTCTCTGGTGTGAGGTAAACTTGACTGAAGCAGGGTGGCTTTTCTGTTAAGATGTGGAAGAGAACAAGGTTGATTTAATATGGCAACAGCTGAAATAAATATTAACAGGCAGCCTGTGTAGATGTTACAAATATACACAACCCCCTGCTGTCATTCCAGGACTGTCTCACGCAGGCTATCCTGAATGATTATAAGTCAGCTGCAACCTGAAGGCAATTTCCACCCCCACCTGTAATATTTCATTCCCTAGATTGCCTGGCTCCTGCAGGCTGCCATTGCAGCGTTTCCCAAGAGAGTAAGAGGGGGATCACAGAAAGATCTCCCATTAGGCCTCTTCAAAGCATCAGCCACTTACAGGTACGTTTTTGTGAAAAAGAGGGCAAGACAGCTGGGGTGCTGGGGGTTAAAGAGCAAGAGCAAGCTCATTATAAGCTGAGCCCAAACTTCAGTGGAGTTTGGGCTTGACTCATACTGAGTTCAGGGAAAGGTGAATGTGTAAGTTCACCAGCACAAGCCTCCCCAATTTCAAAGCCGAGTGCCATTGCTAATTTTGTTAGCGACTACAGAAATACATTCCCAGGGCACTAAATCGGTAACGCGCAAGAAAATCCTTTCCTCCGCAAAACCGGTTCCACTGTTACGGTTTGTAGTGTTGCTGACATTTGATAATTCTGTATCCCATTTATAATGGGGTTACTATGTTTGCAAAATATTAATACTGCATGATTTCTAGCTCAGTGCCTGCGCAAGAAATATGTCACACATCAAGCAGTCAGAAGCCATGCAACAATAATTGACTCGTTTACCAGCCACGTCAACAAACGGTTTCGTAAAAATGGCACAAACATATTCCTGAAGGCATCAGTGTTAAGAATGGAGTGAAGGAAGAGTCTAGTATTCCTCAAATTTAAAACTTCTTTTTTCTAAGAACACCCCCCCCCCAGCATAATTTACCTCTCTGCTTTTTTTAAGGGTTGGGTCGAAGGCACAGGATGTAGAAATTTAGTTGCTAAGAAAAGGAGATTGATTGATGTCCTCTTTTCAAAATATATGTTAAGGAGATATGTAAGTCAGATTCTGGACCCAGCTAGCCCAGTGTCATCCACCCTTGGAAGCTAAGCAGGGTTAGCCCTGGCCGGTATGTGGATGGGAGATCTTCAGGGAATACCAGGCTCAGGATGGAGAGGCAATGTCTCTTGTCTTGAAAACCCCATGAGGGGTCACCATAAGTCATCTGAGATTTGACCGCGCTTTCCACCACGTCAGGTCGTAGTAAATAGTTTGTCATGGCCCCGGTCACACGGGCCAGATAACGCGGGTGTGTGTGTGTGTGGCTGTTCGCCCCAGAGCAAAATAAAGTGCAGTAGCCTGATCACACGGTCCCCTGAGTCTCCGCACTTGGGCTGTTAGCTGGCGATCACACAGCAATGCTGCAGTGTGGCAAATAAGTGGCGTGGCGCGGCGTGATCACACAAGCATTTCGTGTTTGTGCGCATGCGCAGTTCTGCGGAGCAGCACTGCTTTCAGTTTTGTGTTTGTGCGCATGTGCTTATGAAAAACCTCTGGTTTGTGACAGGACGTGGATAGGCGCCGGATGCCACGGGACACTAGCGCTCCCACGATCAGATGCCCACCTGTGCCGCACGTTTTCCAGATACTAGTGCACTTTCCTTCATACTTTTTAATTCCACATCTTCGGCGGGACGCCACAGGTTGGCTACGGGTGCACTACACTTCCCAGATGTTGCAGTGTGATCGTGCCCCCAAAATCCACCCGACATTCATGCCTTTTGCGTGGCTAATTCTCCATGTGACCGGGGCCCATGTATATTATCTAGCTATTTGTACACATTTTATCAAACCAGATGGAGGGACGGGCCATGGTTCAGTGGCAGAGCACCTGCTTGGCATGCAGAAGGTCCCAGGTTCAATTCCCGGCATCTTAAGGGCCAGGCAGTAGGTGATGTGAAAGACCTCAGCCTGAGACCTTGGGGAGCTGCCGCCAGTCTGAGTAGGGAATACTGACCTTCATGGACCAATGGGCTGTCTCAGTACAAGGCAGCTTCATGTGTCCCTGACATGACCAGAAGGAAGGAAGGAAGGACTGTTACAGTGGAAACCTGAGGAAACATTCCTAGGATAAAACCCCACTGAGTAGACTTGAGTCTGCTTAGGACTGGTCTCCTAGATTCTCTCTTCTAACCACCAATCAAAGTTGGAGTAGATGGGATTGTTGTTGATTGTTCTTCCACTGTCAGCCTAGGAGAAGGAAAAGGGGTAGACATTTTGGAACATACAGAGTTGACCATTGGTCAGTTATGAAGTGAAGATTTATCTATTATTTATTTATTGAAATAGATTTGCTAGGCCGCCCTTCCCTACAGGAAGGGCTCAGGGCAGCTTACAACAAAACAGTAAACAAAATCTCAATTTAAAACTAAGCTAAAACAACCAATAAATAAGTAACTCCCTTATATATAAAAGCCGAATGTTGATGGCACTTCTCTAGAACATTCCACACGCTCCAGAATTGGTTGGCGCCCTGGTGTGTCACTCAGAATCTGTCCCTATCCACTGTCTGCATTGCTTGAGTCTCGCCCCCAACATTCTAAACAGTTTGCTGTTCCTCTCCCCCCCCCCATAGCCAGTCAGAACACATAGATTATTTGCATATGCAGCCTCATTGGCCTTTGCCTCGGAACACAGAGGTCGTTTGCATATGCGACTTGATTGGCTTTTGCCTCTATCATTCTAAACAGTTTGCTTTTCTGAGGTAAACTGTGTCCAATCTCCAGGTGAGGGCTGGAGATCACTCAGAATCACAACTGCTTTCCAGATGGCAGCGAACAGTTTCCCTGGAGAAAATGGTGGGCTCTGTATCCTTATATGCTGCTGAGGTGACCCCCGTATGACAGACAATGTGATGTAGCAGTCAGGGCTTCAGAGCACGGGAGAGGCTGCAGGTGTGTGGGGGGTGGAAAGCTGAAGAGTGAGGGGGAAATAAAGGTAGGTTGATGATTGGCTGGGAAGGAGATAGGGTTGCCAGCTCCAGGTGGGAAATTCCTGGAGAGATAAGGGATGGAGCCTAGAGAGGGTGAGGTTTCAGGAGGCA
>NW_015164191.1:645235-648295 GCF_001447785.1 Gekko japonicus
ACTGTGTCCAATCTCCAGGTGAGGGCTGGAGATCACTCAGAATCACAACTGCTTTCCAGATGGCAGCGAACAGTTTCCCTGGAGAAAATGGTGGGCTCTGTATCCTTATATGCTGCTGAGGTGACCCCCGTATGACAGACAATGTGATGTAGCAGTCAGGGCTTCAGAGCACGGGAGAGGCTGCAGGTGTGTGGGGGGTGGAAAGCTGAAGAGTGAGGGAGAAATAAAGGTAGGTTGATGATTGGCTGGGAAGGAGATAGGGTTGCCAGCTCCAGGTGGGAAATTCCTGGAGAGATAAGGGATGGAGCCTAGAGAGGGTGAGGTTTCAGGAGGCATGGGACAGGTACAAAGCCATAGACTCCACCCTCCAAACCAACTATTCCCTTCTGGGGAACCATCGTTGCCAATCTCCAGGTGAGGGCTGGAGAAAACTGAAAATTACAACTGTTCTTTATGTAGCAGAGATCAGTTCCTCTGGAGAAAATGGTGGACTCAGTGTCATTATACCCTGCTGAGGTCGCCACAGCAAATTGACGCTGAGTGTCAAAGGCCGGGGCACCCACCCAGAGCCTCTTTCTAGAGGCCGTTGTATTTATTTCCACAATGGCCCTTTTTCCTAGTCAATAGATAAAGCAGATCCGTGTGCAGTGGTGGCAGCTGCTACCAAAGCAATGTTTTTTATTGTTTTAAAAAAACCTGCATAGCCAATCAGATCTCCAGTGGCCAATCAGAAGTCTCACTGGGCAAAAGCCCCACCTAAAAATACATGGCAGGCACCAGGAAAGGTGTCCGTGGGTGCCACGGTGGGGACCCCTGATTCAGAGGGAACTGAATGGCTACTGGGAGAGAAAGAGCACTAGACAAAGTGGGCCTTGGTCTGACAGGCAGATGTTTCCTGTGCTCTTTTGACTTTATACTGAGCCAGCAAAGAGAATACACTTTCAGCACACAGATTGACATGGAGTAAGGGGTTGCTCTGACAATTCTAGTATATCAACCTGTACATTCCCAGGATACTTATTATTTGAAAGTGTATTACATAGGAGTTCAGCTTCTAGTATCTTGTCAATGTTTTACACCTTTAAGAGAGAAGTATATAACATACAGCTGCATGGAATCAATCAGAATAGTTTTTTGAGAGTTTGAGTTCCAGTGTGAGAGGTGGAGAGCATTGTCAGTTTATTATTAAAAAGAAGGCTTCAGCCAGATAGAAAGGATGACTAAAATGCTACTCCTATAACCTATTAGAGAGCAACTGAGCCATCAACATGAGATAAAGAGCAAATACCAATCAATTTGAAAAAAGAAGGCTTCTAGCCAGGTAAAAATAGTGACTGGTTGCTACTACTAGAAATTAATTAATTGGCTTGTTCCTAATTCAAGCACTTGCAATGGAATTGGAAGTAAGTTTAAAATCATTCCAGTTAAAAATTCTTTATATTTTTTAAAAATTATAACAAAACTATATTCCATTCAGCTTCATGTCTCTTTCTGTTCTAAATAACCATGTTTGTTTCAGGATAACATGAAAAAGAAGTTAAACGGCAATAATTTGAAGAAAGTAAAAAAAAGAGGTTAAACTGCATCAAAAAGAAGTTAAGTTGTATCAAGAGGCTGACACCTTCCAACTTTATAGGTTTACTCCTGAGGAAGATTCGTGAAATGAGTGGACAACCGGGCGCTCATTGAGGATATGATGATGTTAGACTTTCCCTTGAAAATGTCAGAATTTCCTAAGCAATATTGTAAAGATACACATATTGATTCATAAGAATCATTAAATAGCTGACACCTTCCAACTTTATAGGTTTACTCCTGAGGAAGATTCGTGAAATGAGTGGACAACCGGGCGCTCATTGAGGATATGATGATGTTAGACTTTCCCTTGAAAATGTCAGAATTTCCTAAGCAATATTGTAAAGATACACATATTGATTCATAAGAATCATTAAATATTGTAAATTTTATCACATTGTTTCTTTCTTTGATAGTATGAACCTGTAACTGTGATCCCTTCTTTGGTTAACTCAATCTCCAGGTGAGGGCTGGAGATCACTCAGAATTACAACTGCTCTCCAGATGGCAGAGATCAATCACCCTGGAGAAAATGGTGGACTCTTGTGTCCTTATACCCTGCTGAGATGGCCCCCATGACAATCAATGTGACGTAGTAGTCAGTGCATCAGAGCACAGTAGAGGCTGCAGGTGGGAGGGAGAAGGAAAGCTGAAGAGTGATGGGGAAATAAAGGTAGGTTGAGGCTTGGCTGGGAAGAAGATAGGGTTGCCAACTCTAGGTGGGAAATTCCTGGAGATTTGAGAGATGGAGCCTGGAGAGGGTGAGGTTTCAGGAGGGGTGGGACCTCAGACAGGTACAATGCCGTAGACTCCATCCTCCAAACCAGCCATTCCCTCCTGGGGAACCACTGTTGTCAATCTCCAGGTGGAGGCTGGGATCACTCAGTATTACAACTGCTCTCCAGGAGGGAGGGGGAAAAGAGATGGAAAGCTGGAGTCAGAGGGGCAGATAAAGGTAGGTTGATGGTTGGCTGTGAAGGAGATAGGGTTGCCACCTCCAGGTTGGTAGATTCCTAGAGATTTGAGGGGTGGAGCCTGGAGAGGGTGGAGTTTGAGGGGCCTGGAGAGGGTGGAGTTTGAGGAGGGGTTGAAATAGGGGGGCCAAAAGGAAACTTAACACTCGGAGTTTGTTATCGCCCACCAGATCAAAAGATAGAGGAGGATTATAAAATGATGAATGCCTTAAAGATAGCAACTAGACAAAAACACTGTGTAATAATAGGTGATTTTAACTACCCACACATTGATTGGGTCAATATGTGTTCTAGCCGGGAAAAAGAGATTGAGTTTCTAGACACTCTAAATGACTGTGCTATGGAGCAGATGGTCACAGAAAACAGCAAATTGACGCTGAGTGACCAAGGCCGGGGCACTCTTCCAAAGCCTCTTTCTAGAGCTCATTGTATTTTTCCCCCACAATGGGTCTTATTCCTAGTATATGTATGTATGTGTATGTATACGTGTGTATATATATATATATATATA
>NW_015164191.1:648457-648626 GCF_001447785.1 Gekko japonicus
GAAAAAGCCTGCATGGTTAACAAACAGAGTAATGGAGGCTGTAAAAAGTAAAAAGAATTCCTTTAAGCAGTGGAAAGCTAGTCACAGTGAGGCTGATAAAACGGAACACAGGCTATGGCAAATAAAATGCAAGTCTGAGGTCAGGCAGGCAAAAAGGGAATATGAGGAG
>NW_015164191.1:651084-668960 GCF_001447785.1 Gekko japonicus
ATATAATACAAGATCCCATGGTATCTGCCTGCCTCTCCCTCTCTCGCTCTTAAATTTTATCTTCCCTTTCTTTAAGGTGGCATACATGATTTCTTCATTTATATATAATACAAGATCCCATGGTATCTGTCTGCCTCTCCCTCTCTCGCTCTTAAATTTTATCTTCCCTTTCTTTAAGGTGGCATACATGATTTCTTCATTTTTTAACCTCACAGCACCCCTGTGAGTTAGTTCCCAAGAGAAGCCAGAACACGTGACTGTTCCAAGGTCACCCAGAAAACTTCCTGACAGTGGGGATTTTAACCCAGGTCTCTGTGATCTTGGCTTGACTCTCTAACTATCATACCATAGTGGCTCGCAAACAGTGACACAGACAATAAAAACAAACAAAAAATAACAACAACAACCCCCCAAAAAAGAAATATTAAAAATCAATCACATCCTCCAAGTACAAAACGTTAAAAAAATCAGCAAAATGCCTAGGTAAATAAATAAGGCTTTGCCAGATGTCAAAAGAAACAAGCTCATTTCCAGACAGATTAATGGAAGGGGGGCATTCCATAATGGGAGGGCCACCACCCCAAAGGCCCTTTTTTCTTGTCTGCAGAACTGCCATTGGTAATCAGGCAACATCTATTTTCACAACCACTTCGTTTTTCAGTAATGCAGTGGTCTTTGAAACAGACACACATTATTTTCCTTGTGTGCAAATAAAGACATGATTATCTTTTAGATATAAGAGCACCATTGATAATACACTATATTTTTGTGACCAAACAAGAAACTTCGGGGGTTATCTGGAACAGATACAAATGTTTTTCTAGCCAGGTGCATTTCATTTTCTCACAACCAGAGTAAGTATCAGAGGCCACTTGCTTCATTCAGTGTAAGAACAGCAGCATGGCTGTTGTGTGAAAGAGGTCCACAAGTTCACAATATACATTTGTCAATTTTTTTTCCTTATCCTTCAGCAATATTGTCGCAAGGATCTCTGAAACGTAGGAGACATTTCCTAGCATTGGGGGTGTCATGCACTTGCTGAGTTCACACTAGTTTCTTAGCAAACTTATCCTGTCTGGGTTGTAGGGGTGTCAACATGGGCCTTGGAAATTCCTGGAGATTTGGGGGTGTATCCTGGGGAGGAATTATGTCACCACCCTCCAAAGCAGCTATTTTCTCCTGGGGAACTGACCTGTCCAGTCTGGAGATCAGTTGCTATTCCAGGAGAGCTCAAGGCCTCGCGTGAAGGTTAGCAACCCTACTGGATTCTCCAACAGAATCTGGCTTCTCAAATCCAGCCTTATGTCCAGTGTACAGCTCTCATCATATGTGTACATTGGCAAGGAACTTCACAGAGAGCCGTTTCAGATGTGGCCTTGACGCAGGAGAAGAGGAGATGGAAGCCTGGGCTTCCCGTTTGCCCAGACCCCCATCTTACCTGCCGCAGGACTCCTCTATCTCCTCATTCGTATCCATTACAATCAACCATTTTGAACACAAGAGGGTTTTGGTGGTTCTTACCCCTCTCTTACCCCTGAGGCACTAAGCCCCCATAGGGGAGGTGTTAGCCAGCGAATGGAATGTCCAGTTTGTAAGCTCGTAAACCTGGAGAAAAAGACCTCTTCGGCATTAAGAAGCCTGTGATGGGCCAATCTGGCCAGGCAGTGGCAGTGCAGCACTACGACTCAAAAGCAGCCCAGGAAGAACCAACGTCATCAAGCCAAGCCAAAGTGAACGCCGTCCGGAACACGTCTGAAGCCTACAGCTGAACAGAATCCCCGTCAGCTACAAACATGTGCGATTTAAAGAATTATATGTTGTCCTCCCTTACCCCTATGAAAAATTGTTAATTCCTTTGTGTGAAACCTGTGTAACTGTAAATCGCTTAGAGCCAGCAGCTCTGCCGGATTGAGCGATCAATAAATCGAAAGGTATTATTATTATTATTATTATTATTATTATTATTATTATTATTATTATTACATGGGCCCCTAAACTTGTCCTCTTTAATAGGAAACTTCATGAACAAATGCTTATTGTGTAGGCAGTGAAAAGGGCAAGACTGGGATTTCTATATTCTTGTGCAGGGGGGGGGATTCCCCAGGAATGCAGAAAAAGGCGAAGAAGATTGTGGGGCAGGGTGGGGGGAGAGATTGGAAGCACAAGGGCTTTATGGCTTGTATCAGTTTATAAACCCCTACCATGAAACCTTAGGAGCAGCAGACACCGAGGATCTTGTTTCAAGTAAATGTGAGGAGAAGTCAGTTTGGATGTTTCTCTGTACCCTGACGCTTGGGATAGTTCAGATCAGACTGTGCCTCTGGGTGTCCTTGTTCTGCTATTTTGGTTCCTCCCCCCGCCCCCCTTCTCTTCAGCTGTCCTTCTCTCTCTCTTGCACCTTTGCACACCCCCTCCTTCCAGATGCCTTTCGGCTGTGGCTTGAAGTTTTTGCCTTTTTTAAAAAACAAAAAGCACGAGATGAGTTGACTATATTTATACTCTCAAAAACCGTTTGATGCATTTCCTGTGTCCCTTCATGCCACCAAAAAAACAAACCCAACTCTCTCTTTTTAAAAAAATAAATGTTCCTTGGTCAGACATCCATGACTAGAATATATGGAGCTAGGCTAGCCCGATCTTGTCAGTTCTCGGAAGATAAGCAGGGTCGGCCCTGGTTGGAACTTGGATGGGAGACCACCAGGGAAGCCGAAGCAGGCATTGGCAAACCACCTCTGAACGCCTCTTGCCTTAAAAACCCTGCGGTGCCTTGACGGCAGCAACAACAAGAGAGTGAGATGCCCATCGTAGTTATAACCCAGGTGTGGTGTGGCAGGACTCCTGGAATTGCGGGTGCTGAGCTCCTGGGGTCTAAGCTGAGTTAGTGTGAGCTAGCTCAGTTTTTTAGCCCCTGTCTCACACATTCTTGTCTTACCTCATGAGGGACAGCTCCAGAACAAACTAAATTATGCAGCAGCCAAATTGCTCGCTCACAACTTTAACGCCAGTGGCTCACAAAGTAGGATTTTTGCTCACAAGGCTCCACAGCTTGGAGGGAACATTGGTCAGGTGCTCCCCAGAACAACATTTGCCCAAGTGCAGAAATAAAGAAAGCTTGTAAGGATCTAAGGCAGCCTCACAGTGAAATCCAAAGCAGAACTACAGCCTTCCAAGTCTGCTGAGCCCTGACCTGGTTGGCCCAGGCTGGCCTGAACTCTTCAGATCTCAGAAGCTAAGCAGGATCGGCCCTGGTTGGAACTTGGATGGGAGATCACCAAAGAAGCCCACAGTTGCGACACAGAGGCAAGCAAGGGTCTCTGAATGCCTCCTGGCCTCCTGGCCACCTCTGAATGCCTCCTGGCCTGAAAACCCTGTGGGGTCACCTTAAGTTGGCTGCGACTTGACGGCACTGTACACACACAGAGAGAGAAGTCCATTGAAGTCAATGGACTGAGAAGGGTGTTACTTTGCTTAGGATAGGGTTGCCAGTTCCAGGTTGGGAAACACCTGGTGATTTTCAGGGTGGAGCCTGGGGATGGCAGGGGATGCATCTTGGCAGGGTATAATACTTTTATTTTATTCAGGTGATACTCCCATGATATTTGTACCCAATGGCAACGGCTTATCGGATCTTCTTTACATTTTCCAGGTTCTTCCTCCGGGCCTCGTCGGTGCATCCTTTAAGATACCATGACGGTGGTGGTATAGTAGGGCGGCGGCTCCTACTCAAAGGCCTGGCGGAAGAGCTCCGTCTTGCAGGCCCTGCGGAACTGCATAAGGTCCAGCAGGGCCCGGGTCTCCCCCGGGAGCTCGTTCCACCAGGTAGGAGCCGCCACCAAAAAAGCCCTGGCCCTGGTCGCAGCTCATTTGGTGTCCTTGGGGCCCAGGATGACCAACCGATTTTGGGGCCCCGACCCTAGATACCCTAGAATCCACCTTCCATTGTTGCCATTTTCTCCAAGGCAACTGATCTCTGTTGTCTGGAGATCAGTTGTGATACTGGGAGACTTCCAGGTTCCACTTGGCCAGGCTTTTGAGTAGGAGCCGCCACCGCCACTACCGTCATTATGCCATCATCATTATGTCACCATCGTCACCATCATTCTATCTACGCCCCCCTCATTAGTCCCGCAAATTGACCATCTTCAGAGCCGGGACTATTGGGGGTGCGAGACGTGCCTGGCAGAGGTCAACGCTGTATGGACGTATATTGTTGCTGCTATATTTATTGTTATTACTGTTGCTTGTTGCTAATAATTTTAGAATCCCATCTTGAACTTTTATAGTTAAATAATTTTGGAGCACCGTAAAGTAAATTTAGTGAATTGTATTTATTGTATTTTATATTTTTCGGTATTGTTTTAATGTTTTAACTTGGGCATTCGTGCCCCTTGTGAGCCGCCCTGAGCCTTCGGGGAGGGCGGGGTATAAATTCAAAGATAAATAAGTAAATAAATTTGCAGCAACCCTAACTTAGGATGGCACTGTTCTAAAAGCACCTCAGTTGTCCAAGCTTGAGGTCCTCTGGAGTTGGCCATGCTTCTAGTTTTGGTGTAGTGATTAAGAACCAGTTTGGTGTAGAGGTTAAGAGTGGCAGACTCTAATCTGGAGAACCGGGCTTGATTCCCCACTCCTCCACATGCAACCAGATGGGTGACCTTGGGTCAGTCACAGTTATCTCAGAGCTGCTATCTTAAGGGCAGTCCTCGGAAGAGCTCTCTCAGCCCCACCTACCTCACAGGGTGTCTGTTGTGTGGGGAGGAAGGGAAGGAGACTCTAAGCCACTCTGAGACTCCGAGTGAAGGGCAGGGTATAAATCCCAGTCTTCTTCCTCTTCGTCTCCTCCTCCTCCTCCTCCTACTTCAAGATCTCAATTCCCAAGTTGTACTTAAGCACAGGTTCTTTGAATGCAGCATAAAACAAGTTAATGTTTGCATAAAATCACCAAAAAATATGTCCATAACAGATAAAACATGCAGAAAAGATGAAGGGTATTAAATTATTGAATAATGTATGCACAATCATTATCATTTGTAACATTACCCGTTTCGTAGCACAGGAGTTATTGCAGAGGACTCCGAAAACTTGCATCAATGTGCAGACAAATGTGCTTAAGGAGAAGCTCGGTGTTTTTTGGGGGGTTGGGATGTTTGCAAAAATTACATAACGCAGTGGCAACGACAGCAATCGGCCAGAACAGTAATAATATGACGTGAAAATTGCAGCAGAAGTTAAGTTAAATAATACGCTATATTTTTCAACGTGAGGTCATTGAAGGAGACCATAGGATTTCAAAGAGATAGCCAGGGTAATTTACTAACTGAGGAGGCAGACATTGCTAAAAATGCAATCAAATGAATTCTTTTCCTCTGTGCTCACACAAAGACCAGGGGGACAGATGTCAGCAACAGACGTAAATTGCCCAGGAGAGCTAGCAAAAAAAATACCCGACACAGATAGATTCATGCCAGAACAGGTGATCAAAATATTAAAACATCTGAAGACTAGCTGCGCTTTAGAGCTTAGGGAAAAATATGTCTATTCCCTCCAGAATTCACAAAGAAAAGGCTATGGATGGCAGGGAAAACACGTACCAGAGAGGTTTGACGTTCTCTGGGAATATGGAGAAGGATCAGTTTGAACAGCAATTCCCAGACGGTTATTCTGGGCCTTCTGGTGGGTTGGAGAAACTTTGCAGGCATATCAATTTTTCAGCAACAGCTTCAGGAGACTCATAGAGCCCAAGGAGCTGAGGAGGAGGCCACACTGGGAACGAAGACAAAATTCTCCTTAGTCAAATGTTTGGTGAATACCCAGGGCCAGAATAGTTAAATACTCAGTGAGTCTGGAAACTGAATTATACTACGAAGACCTGAAACAAATATTTGGGCTTCTTCCTGTGGTTCGGCAGCTTGTCTCCAGAATGTGTATGATGAAGCGTGATCTAATTTATTGGCAGGGTTGCCAGACCATCAGCTGGGGAATTCCTGGATATTTGATTGTGGAGCCTGAGGAGGGTGAGGTCTGGAGAAGGGAGGGACCTCAGGGGTGTATGGTGCCACAGAGTCCACCTTCCAAAGCAGCCATTTTGTTCCAGGGGAACTGATCTCTGTAGTGTGAAGATCAGCTGTGATTCCAGGAGATCTCCAGACTTCCCCTGGAGGTTGGCAACCCTACTTACTAAGCCAATTGCCACAGTGACTGGGAGGTGCCAAAGCGTTGGGTCAGGACCTGTGCGTTGCATGAACAAGATCCCACATTCAGTCCATCCATCTACTTACTTTGACCTCACAACTGTTGGATATCACACCCTCTCATCAGCTAGATGCTGAGGCCCTTCGGCCCTCGCTTTTGCCTTCTGTTTTTTGTCTTATGTAGGATCTTATATAGGAGAACCAGTTTGGTGTAGTGGTGAAGTGCGCGGACTCTAATCTGGGAGAACCGGGTTTGATTCCCCACGCCTCCACTTGCAGCTGCTGGATGACCTTGGGCATGCCATAGCTCTGATAATAGCTGTCCTTGAAAAAGAGCCGTTTCTGTCAAGAGCTCTCTCACCCCCACCTCCCTCACAGGGTGCCTGTTGTGGGGAGGGGGAGGGAAAGGAGTTTGTAAGCCGCTCTGAGACACCTTTCGGTAGTGAAGGGCGGGGTATAAATCCCATCTCTTTCTCTTCTCCTCCTCCTCCAAGTGACTCCAAGTGAAGGGCAGGTTATAAATCTCCTCCTCCTCCTCCTCCTCCTAGAATCATAGAAAGAGTTGGAAGGGACCTTGCAGGTTCCTCCCACTCTGTGCCTTCCGCCTTCCTTCCTACTCCCGGTACAGGATTGCAAGGGTTTTCCATCCTTTTAATTTCATTTTTTTAACAAGCCCTTTGAGTCTAGTGATATAATAAACTCAGGGGTCATTTCGTAGAAAAAGAGGTGAAGGAGCTCATTAGCATAATCCATTAGCATAAAATTTGCATATGCCACACCCCTGACATCACTGGACGTGTGTCAGAAGGCAGCACCCACCGCTCAGACTCCACTGGACTGTTCTGGATTGCTAGCTATGGGGGGGGGGGCGTGCAGATCTGTCCTCACAGAGGAGGGAGAGCTTCTACCTGAATAAAACTTGGTCTTAAAGGTGCCACTGGACTGTTTTGGATTGCTAGCTATGGGGGGGGGGAACGTGCAGATCTGTCCTCACAGAGGAGGGAGAGCTTGTACCTGAATAAAACTTGGTCTTAAAGGTGCCGCTGGACTGTTTTGGATTGCTAGCTGTTGGGGAGGGGAACGTACAGATCTGCCCTCACAGAGGAGGGAGAGCTTGTACCTGAAGGCAGGATGGGGGGGGACTCTGCAACTTACCTGGCTGCTTCTTGCTCTGACTGAGGGCTGCTGGGAGCAGGGGGTGGGGCTTGTTGCATGTGCCCGCCCCCTGGGCTCCTTACTGCTGGAGCTCCGCTCATGTGCGCTCCTGCAGGAAGTGATCCCTGAATAAACTGATCGCTAATCTTTGATCCGTGGAGAAAGAAACCATTAGCAGGGAATGCTTTAACAGTTCGGCTGCTGTTAAAGGGGAGGTGGCGATTTTTTTTGGGGGGGGGTCTCTCCTCCCCGTGTTAGATGGGCTTCTCAGAGCCATTTGAGAGCTTGGCAAAAAGTGACACTTTCCTCCCCAGCCCGGCTTGTGCCTTCTTTTGCTCTCTGCCTTCCCCCTCCCCCACACTAAAACCAGCACAAGGGGGAAAGGTGCTCACTGGCGGAGTCCTCTCCATGGGTGTGGTCTCCTGGTGACATACAAACATGGCTGTTTACTGTAAATGGAATAAAACTGATGAATGGTTTTGAAATAAGACTGCCATGTCATTACATTCTGCTAGTCTTCTAAGTGAGAAAAAAATGAGAGATCTATTTCCAAGAATAGCTGGTTGGCTCACTTGGTTAGAGGATCGTGCTCATTGTGCCGAGGTCATGGATTTGATCCCTGTGCAGACTAGGGTGTTTTTGTTGTTAAAAAAAATTAAACGTAAAACAGTTTAATCTTAAGCTTGCTAGACGCCGAAAAGTGCAGTTTTGCAATTAGGTGCCAGTTTAATCTTAGGCTTGCTTCTAGACGCCGAAAAGTGCAGTTTTGCAATTGTAGCTGCTTCCAGAGACTGCTGAAGTGGTCCCCCTCCCCTGAAGCCTAAGGCCTTGAAAACGTTTTTTTCCCTTTCATGTAGTGAACAAAGTTTGGTGGGAGCCTGGGAGGGAACCATTTTGGCACTCTAACATGAAAATGGCACATTTAAATTTTTTTGTTACAAGAAGAAGAAGATGAAGAAGAAGAGATTGGATTTATACTCCGCCCTTCACTACCCAAAGGTGTCTCAGAGCGGCTGACAAACTCCTTTCCCTCCCCCTCCCCACAACTGACACCCTGTGAGGTGGGTGGGGCTGAGAAAGCTCTTTACAGAAACGGCTCTTTTTCAAGGCCAGCTCTCATCAGAGCTATGTCTTGCCCAAGATCATCCAGCAGCTGCAAGCGGAGGAGTTGGGAATCAAACCCAGTTCTCCCAGATTAGAGTCCGTGCACTTAACCACAACACCAAACTGGCTCTCGTTGTGATAGTGATCATGGTAGTGGTAGCTATCGCCATGTCTTCCAAGCAGCAGCTGCAGCTATGGGGAGGGTGCCAACCCCAGTCGCCCCTTCCTCTTGGAAGATGCCAGGAGAGTGGCTGCTGCCTGCGGAGTGCAGGAGAGGGCTCTTTACCAGCCGGACCCCTGATCGGGAGCCTGCCCCTTGCCCATGGTGGCTCCCACTTTCCAGACATTGTGGAACCACTTGCAGCCCCCCACCCGCCACCTGCCCAAAGCCCTCTCCGTGCCTACTGTGGAAGGAAGGGAAAGACCCGGGGGGGGGGGGGGTGGGCCTCACCTTCCGTCCCCCACAACCACTCAGACAGACACCCCCCCCCAAGCAGCAACTAAGGGGGGAGGGGATACAAAAGCAGAAGTTTAATTTTTTTAAAAACCCAGCTCAGCAGAACCCAGCCAGACAGCTCATTGCAGGCTCAGCTGCCTTCTCCCACCATGAGGATTTAAGTGGAAGCTACTGTGCAGCTGCAATAGGGCAATTTCCTAATCTTTTTTTCAAAACTGGATGCCACCCCCCCCATATGACAAGTGACGTTCCGCCCCAACTTAGAGAAGTGTGGTTTTTAAATTGTAGCTGCAGAATAAATACACCAGTTGTTGTAAGACTGGTGCAGACGGCAGGCACAGAAATCCAAAGTCAAGTTGAAATGCTTGACTGCTCAGATACTCTGCAGTCAGTAAAATATACCTGCACGAACGTGTCATGTAAGGTATGCTTCTTATTTTGTAAGTAAAGTTTCTTTCTCTTCTTACCACTGGAGTCAGATCATCTTTGTAACTTGTTTGAACAGCATTTTCCCCTTAACCAAGAAATGTGGAGAAATGGGGATACTGTGTAAAGCTTTTGTGCTTCCAAGAAAGAATGATTATTACTATTTTTACATTTAACCCAAGAACGGCAACCTGGTGAAGTAGGTTAGGCTGAAAGAGTAATGGCCCCCAAGCCACCGTGTTGGGGTTTGAGCCCAGATTTCCCAGGGTCACTGCTATACTATGCTAGCCCTTTGTGGCTCAATAAAAAAAAAAAAGATCTCCCAGCACAACTAGGAAAACTTCTGCCTAAAACGTGAATTGCTACTGCCCATCAGAACAGATGTTACAGGTCTAGGTGGACCAATGAATTCTGATTTCTTCACCAGCTTTCTCCTGCTTAGGTTTGCCCTTGTATGTTAATGATGCCTTTCCCATGTGGCCCTTGAGGATTGCATTTGATTTGCTACGAGGCATGTAGACAGTTTGTAATATAAGGGAATTATAGAGACAATCTGGGCTGTTTCTTAAAACTCCAGTGTACTATAATGCTGCATATCTGTGTGCTGTGTGGTGGTGAAAGGAAGAAGGCAATCCTATATATATATTAACTAATCTCAGTTTTGCCATTTGTCGGCTAAATGAAACAGACTGTTTGGGCATGCTGAAATGGGATACAGCTGCTGTCAATTGTGCGAGGATATTTCTTGAAACTCCTTCCTTCCTTCCTTCCTTCCTTCCTTCCTTCCTTCCTTCCTTCCTTCCTTCCTTCCTTCCTTAAACAGACTGTTTGGGCATGCTGAAATGGGATACAGCTGATGTCAATTGTGTGAGGATATTTCTTGAAAGTCCTTCCTTCCTTCCTTCCTTCCTTCCTTCCTTCCTCTTTAGATTTAGAGATCACCCAATCCCTGCGTTCACAAGGCTCTGGATGATGAACAATGGCCCCGGTCACACGGGCCAGATAATGCGGGGAGGAGGCGTGGCTGTTTGCTCCGGAGCAAAATAAAGTGCGGTAGCCCGATCACACGGTCCCCCAAGTCTCAGTGCTTCAACTGTTGGCTGGTGATCACACGGCGATGCTGCAGCGTGGCAAAGAAGTGCTGCAGCGTGATCACACAAGCGTTTCACGTTTCTGCGCATGCACAGTTCTCCAGAGCAGCACTACTTTCAGTTTCATGTTTGTGCACATGCGCTTACGAAAAACATCTGGTTTGCGACAGGACGTGGACGGGCGCCGGATGCCATGGGATACTAGCGCTCCCATGATCAGACGCCCGCCTGTGCCATGTGTTTTCCGGATACTAGTGCACTTTTCTTGGTACTTTTTAACTCCACATCTTCGGCAGGACGCCACGGGTTGGCCACGGGTGTGCTACGCTTAAAATCCACCCGACATTCGTGCCTTTCGCGCAGCAAATTCTCTGTGTGATCGGGGCCAATGATAAAATAAAATACATCATAACAATGTTAAAATTATAGTATAAGTGAACCTTAAAATACTCAGTATATTTAAAACAACCCCTGATGGTGCATAAGGTTGTCTTCAGATAGTGCTAGACTGTGTTGCCTCACAGGTAGGGGAAGGGGGAGATGACGGGAAAGAGACGGAGGAAAGAAAGGGGGGAAGGTTCCAGCCAGATAAACTCCATTGCTGTCATCAACCAACAGCCTGGTGGAATATCTCTGCCTTACAGGCCCTGCAGAATTGCATTAAGTCCCACAGGGCCCTGATGTCATGTGGCAGGGAGTTCCACCAGGTTGAAGCCAGGGCTGAGCAGGCCCTGGCTCTGGTCAAGGACAGCTAGGCATCTTTGGGGTCAGGGATCAATATCAATATCAGCTGCAATATCAGGCACACGTATATGGGAGTATCAGGGATCTTCTGTGTGTGTGTGGGTTTTTTTAATGTAAATTGTATAATGTAAATGACCCTCTCCCAAACATTCCTGCCTGGGAACTAAGACCACAGGGAGAGGCCCTCCATCAATCAAAGCTCATCTGGTAAAATGGTGAGAAAGGGCCTTTTCTGTGGCAGCCCCACAATTATGGAAAACCTCCCCAGTAAGGTGCATCTGCCCCCCTCACTTTTAAGCTTTGGCAGGCATTTGAAGAAGTTTTATTTAGGACTGCATTTGACTGATTTAGCTATTACTTATTGGCAGCATTGACTAGAGATTTTAAATTGGGGTCTTTCTTGTGTTTTTTCCAATGATTATTGTTTTATTTCGATTGTAAGCCGCCTTGAGTCCCGCAAGTTCTGAGTGAAACTGAGTGAAAATGGATTGCCACATGGCACATTCCCCTCCCCCACTTAGTCTTGCCAAGTCCTGACGCGATGTGGTGGCCAGTGCAGCTGCTAAATGGCTGCCCCAAAATGGTTGCTAAAGGTGGTGGAGCCAGCCACAAAAGGGCTGCTGCAGCTTACCTTCAGTCATACACGAAAATCCTTGTGATGTGGTGCCTGCTTCTGCCCAGCAGCGTTTTTAAAAAATGAACAGGTAACACTTGGCAAACCTACCCCCACTGCACATGCTTTGGAAGTCAGGAAGTGCGGTTCAGTAGCTGAAGCGCAGTGGTCCCCAGCATTCTGAGCTTCAGAGCACCTTCAGAACTCTGACGCAATGTGGTGGCCGGTGCAGCTGCTAAATTGGCTGCCCCAAAATGGTTGCTAAAGGTGATGGAGCCCGCCACAAAAGGGCTGCTGCAGCTTACCTTCAGTCATACACGAAAATCCTTGTGATGTGGTGCCTGCTTCTGCCCAGCAGCGTTTTTAAAAAATGACCAAATCTCCAGTAGCCAATAGCCCCACTTGGGCCCGCCCACTGTCTAAAAACACTTGGGGATTATGCTCTAGTCTCGCCCATCCATCTCACAATCATGCAGCAAGATGACCCAGCAGGTTTTACATTGCATTTGTCTTGTCATCTTAGTGTCAGCTATGCTGCCATGATGGGGGGGGGGGATCCATTCCCTTCTCCTTTGGGCCAGATGATGCTTCTTTACTTTTTCTTCTCTACTGTGGTGTGGCCAGGTTGGTCATTTTATGCATTTTCATTGCTGGGGTTCCCGATGTATTCGTTTCTTTTGTGGCAAAAGTTAGGTTATTTATCCCCACTGTGCATCCTTGATAAGCAAATGGACACATGAATCGTGTTCAATGGAAAACATAAGCATAATAAGCCCACTTGATGCTAGGTAACAGAAAACAGAACAGCAATAAAGATTCTTGGTTTGGATGAGCACAAAGGAGAAGAGAAAAACAAAACGGATTTTTCTGAGCCAAAATAGTGGCACTGCAAAATTCAGTTGTACCGTCAGTTAGGAAGTTCTCACAGCCATAGATGTTTTGACAAGGACAAAAGCCTCAGGTGTATCAGGAAATGTGTCGCTGTATCCAGCCAATCTCCTGTTCCTTCAAATGAGCCGCAAACAATGCACACTGTGAGGAAGTGGAGAAGAACTCCTAAGTCCGCCTCACCTGTAGTAGCAGCGAATGCTGAAATGGAATGACATGCCACGTTCCAAAAGATACAGGCACCACTATGGGTTCACTCCATTAAAGGTGGTATTCATATAACATGAGCAGATATGAACATCAGAAGAGCCCTGCTGGATCAGACCAGTGGTCTATCTAGCCCAGCATCCTGTTTCCCCTGACTGGCCAACCAGTTGCCCTATCCTTGTTATTCAGAGGACTGCTGTTTTGGTAGATGGAGGCTCCTTTTAGTTACTATGGCTAGTAGTGATTGATCAGGGGAGGGATTGTGGCTCAATGGAAGAGCCTCTGCAGAAGGTCCCCGGTTCAACCCCCAGCATCTCCAGTTAAAAGGACCAGGCAGTAAGTGGTGTGAAAGACCTCTGCCTGAGACTCTGGAAAGCCACTGTCATTCTGAGCACACAATACGGACTGTGATGGACCAATGGTCTGATTCAGTAAAGGACAGCTTCATATGATGGACTTAAAGCCATCTACGATCATGACCAAGGCTCCCTCTAAGCTGCGGAGTCCTGTGAGCAAAAATCCTACTTTGTGAGCTACTGGCATTGAAGTTGTGAGTGAGCCGATTTGGCTGCTGCTTAGAGGGAACACTGATCATGACCATCGCATGGCAGCTGAAGTGCTAAATCTGAGTCCAACAGCTACCTTAGAGACAGGCATGATTTTGGGGGGTATCAAGGTTCAAGAGTGAAAGCTCCCTTCATCAGATACTTTCCTGTTATATCTGATGAAAGGAACTGAGTCTTGCAAGCTCACACACTCCAAAATCTTGTTGGTCTCTAAAGTGCTTCTTGACTCCACTCTGGCTGCGGTCACACATGCTAAATAATCCACTTTCAATGCACTTTCCAGCTGGATTTTGCCTGCAAACCAAGGGGTACACTCCTGTAACGATTCACCAGCAGTCAATTCCTAAGTTTAATTAATTGTTCAGTAAAGAAATTTTTTTTTTTGCCTGTCCTGAACTAGTATTCCAACAACTTTATTGGGTGCCTCCTGGTTCTAGTGTAACCGGTGTGAGAGAGAAAGCTCTCTCTGGCCCCGGTGACACGGAGAATTTGCCGTGCGAAAGGCACGAATACTGGGCGGATGTTCAGGGTGCGATCACACTGCAACATCTGTCAAGCTTAGCGCACCCATGACCAACCTGTGGCGTCCCGCCGAAGATGCGCAGTTAAAAAGTACCTGCAAAGATCTACTAGCAAATGGTTTGCCACGGGCTGCGGACGTATTCGTTCGGTGTGATCGGGCCAGCGCGCGCCTATTCCCTCCGGCCGTCCTCTTTGCATCGCGCACCGAAGGACGAAACCCCGGTGTGCCACCGTCACGTCTGATCGCATAATGGTGGATCAGAATGCAACAGTGCAAATAGCCACCCCCACCCCCACATTTTCCGGCACGTGTGGCCGGGGCCTCTATTCCCGTTCTCCCCCCCAAACACAGGGCACGTTCACACACGCTGAATAATGCGCTTTTCAATCCACTTTAAACACCCTACCCAATACTGGCATGGTGGTGGGAAATGCCATTAAGTCACAGTCAACTTCTGGCAACCCCTCATGGGGTTTTCAAGGCAAGGAACATTCAGAGGAGGGTTGCCGTTGCCTGCCTCTGTGGAGCAACCCAGGATTTCTTCCTCAGTGGTCTCCCATCCAAGAACTAACCACGGCCGGGCCTGCTTAGCTCCTAGGACCTGACAGGATCAGGCTAGCCTGGGCCATCCAGGTCAGGGCAATAGTCACTCAGGGGCCCACAGTTCAATCAATACATTTAATCCAGTTTTCCTCTGGGAAGACAGTCCTGGAGGTGACTGGTTCCTATAGCTCGACAATATCAAAAAGATGTGTGAGGTGGCCTAATACCTAGTTCTCACTGAAGCGGTCCACCTGTATCTTGACTCTACCGTGTCTGGCTGCAGGTAGATGGACGTGGTTCGATGGATGGCTCCCACAAACAAAACAAAGCAATCCCTCCATGAAGAGAATTAGCACCTCAGGAAGGAAAGTGCCAATCAAGCCTTCTTCTTGACATCTTATTTTCCCAAACTCTGGGTTTGGCTCAGGCTAGCTGGAGCTCATCAGATCTCAGAAGCTAAACAGGATTGGCCTTGGTTGGTACTTGGGTGGGAGACCACCAAGGAACTCCAGGGTCGCTACGCAGAGGCAGGCAAGGGCAAAACGATCTCTGTTTATCTGTTGCCTTGACCTGGGTGGCCCAGGTTAGCCTGATCTTGTCAGATGTTGGAAGATAAACAGGGCTGAGCCCTGGTGAGTACTTGGATGAGGGGCCACCAACGATGTCCAGGGCTGCTACACAGAGGTGGGCATTGGAAAACCACCTCTGAATATCTCTTGCTTTAAAAACCCCATGAGCTGTCAACATAAGTCCATTGCTTTCCAACACTACCAGATGTGGATTGTGTGTGTGTGTGGGGGGAATAATTCAGTCGTGTGGTGTGGCAGAATGGGCCCACTCTGGCCTGCATGCCCTGTTCCACCCTGCCCTCCAAGGTTTTCCGAACACCTGGAGAGGCTTTTCTCTTTCTCCAGTAACCCACCGCTACCACCTGACCTTTGTCAGCATTGCCTGCTGGGAGGGTCAGGACTCCTAGCTTCCCTTCCAAGTTATGAGGCCTTGCCTCTGAGTCTCCCACTGCCCAGCGCCTGATCACCACAGGGATTGGTTACAGCCTTGTGAGCCGTGGGGGGGAAAGCCACTTGCCAACTGCCTGCCTCCCCCCCCCCAGTTCTCCTTTTAAAATAGTGTGTCCTAGACAGTGGAGGTCTATATGGTACAAAAAACCACTACCAGCATCAAAAGCCATGAAGTATTTATTAAAAAGAAAACGTTCACAAGCATACTTTTAGCACAGCACCAGATTGAGCAAGAGATTCAAAAGAAATGGGCCAAACGCAGTTCCTTTGTCCCTCTATCTATACATGTCCTATCCAATGTTAAAAATATAGGACAGGCTCCTTAGCTTAGGATGTTACAGATCTCCACAGATTCCCATTACCTTGAAGCTTTCTCCAACTCTTCAGGCCAGCTCATGGCTAATGGCCTCCTCCTCCAGACCTCATTTAAGAGTTCTGCCTGCTCTGATGGACTCAGCACAAAAAAGAGCTTCCTCCTCGCTCCCCTGAGTTTTATCACTTCTCTTTCCTCCACCCACTGACCAGATCAGGCTGGGTCAAAGAGTTTTTTTCCCCACCTGGAGATCTCCAGTTCCTTCTTTCCTGAAGTCTCTCTAGTATTTAATTCCTCCAAATCTCTGTTCCCTGCTTGTAGAGGAGGGGGGAGGAAGACAGAGTTTGACCATCCCATTGTCTAGACCTATTAGCATTTGTATGAAGGTAGGCTGAGGTAAGTCTGGAAAGAAATTGAACTGACTTCCTCCCTCCCAGCCTGTTCTCTACCCAGAGGGGGGGGGGAGAGACTTTTAAAACTCAGAGTTAAGGTTTTGTTCCTTTGAAACCTCCAAAGAAAAAAAATGCATTTCTTTACATGTGGCCTTCTGCAGGTAGTCCAAAGCTGTACAGCCAAGGATTAGGTTTGCCGCCTCTCTCAGAAGTAGGCCCAAGAAAAGAAAACTTGCTTTTCCAAGCTCCAGATGATGAATCACCTCCTCTTGTTCCTTGACACTGGCCTTGGGAGACAACACAACTTTTGCATCTCCCAAAGGAGCAACTCCGACAGAGTGTGTCGCAAGAGGTGAGACAACTACAGGTTGGGTATGCATTTTTTATGCCTCTACACACTGGAGTGTACAGATGGGATGTCTTCTGATGTGCCCCCTTTGCTGTAACAAAGTAAACAAAACAGAGAGAGAGAGAGAGGCACAGAGAAAGCCTTCTGCATTTGAATTTCAGCCTTCAAAAAAACCCCACCTTTTGATATTTCCCGTCTTTTCTTATGCAGCCTATCCCTTCGTATTTGGCGGGGAGAAGATGAGAGGTAATGGGCTTTAACGTCTCTTCTTTTATACAATTTTTGTTCCTTGTTCTGTTTTTAAAGAATATGCTCAGGTAACAGAATAATGATCAAGAGACACCTACCATATCTTCCTAGGTTCTGCTTTCTCCAAAATACTAGTGAGTGTATATATAAAAGATGTAAGGCCAAGGAAGCCTTGATAACCACATGGGGTTTCAGCATGAAACTGTCTGAATTCAAGAGCAAAGGGATACTCTCAGCCGAACCCTAAGGATATGAAATCGAAAGAAGCTCTTGCTTGAGAAGACTTTCATGCCATCTTAAAAGCCCTTTCGTGAGTAAAACCTATTGTTTTATCTCAGGGGCTAATACAGAAGCCTTGCGTGGGGGATCTACAGTTGGTGTGGAATTCCAAGAACACCAAATCCATCCGTTGAGGTTAGTGGGAACAAGTAGGAGAAGGTTTGGTGGACTCCATCCTCACGTTACCTCCATGCAGACCTCTGATTATGGAAGTGAAGTGACGAGGGGACGGGTGGTGGCCAATATGAACAAATTAGGGTTGCCAACCTCCAACCTCCAGGAAATCTCCTGGAATTACAACTGATCTCCAGGTGACTGAGATAATGTAGATAATGGCTGCTTTGGAGGATGAAATCTATGGCACTATACTTGGCCGAAGTCCTGCTGCCCTCCAAACTCTGCCTTCCTCAGGCTCCCCCATCAAATGTCCAGGAATTTCCCAAACCAGAGTTGGCAAAGCTATAATATATTGCTTAAGTGAGCTTCCTGCGGGTATCTAGTCTATCATTCGCAGAACCAGAAGATCCTGATCTGCACAAGGTGATTCTCATGTTTATGAGGTGTGGTCAGGAATATTATCGGGCATGCAAAGGGAGCACATATCAGGACACACATTTGGGGGCACTGTTAAGGTGCAGCCTATTGCTCACACTTCCGTTCTGGAAAGAAGAAGAAGAAGAAGAAGAAGAAGAAGAAGAAGAAGAAGAAGAAGAAGAAGAAGAAGAAGAAGAAGAAGAAGAAGAAGAAGAAGAAGACGAAGAAGAAGA